>NC_088399.1:80721953-80831953 GCF_034236695.1 Oncorhynchus nerka
CTGAAGCTTTTTATGTAAATCTATTAATTTTAGCACTCAGAATATTCTTTAAAAAACATAATTTTATGTGACATCGGGTGCTCCAGTCCGCCCACACTAGTCGCCCCTCAACTCCATCATAAATCGTGGAGTTGAGTTTAGTCGGCTACCAAGTGGGACTGTTGGCGCACGCAATATTCAATACACAGTAGCCTTACAATATGAGGGGAAAGCAAAACGGAATGTAGCTAATTGTGTAGTGGCAGCTTAATCCACGGATAGATTTGGTTGAAAAGTGAATGTGTAACTGCGCATAGGTCACAGCTGGCATTCTCGTGAAGTCTAGTTTCACATGGTGGTTGCCCTTGCTTTATGCCCAAGGGATAATAAAATATCTCTGCATTCAGAGACGTGTGATTTTAGCACGTGGATTTAAGGGACAATCACGTCTGAAATGTCAAAGTGGAAAGTTCTCATGCAACAGGTTGATCAAATTAAGATGTTACATTATTATGTTCACCAATCGCATATGGATAACCAATTCTATGCATCTCAACCAAAACGCTGAGCAAATCTTTACAGGGATGGAATGGATTTCTATAATGTCCACTATGCTTTTTCTACTGCCTTGAGGTACCTGATTATCTGTTGCTTCTAGAATGAACTCACATTGGAAACTTGCCTGATGTCAACATAAGAGCCTATATATTCATGACCCCATATTCCAACGTGGTCTCAGAGCATTTCGTATTATACTAACCTTATTATTCTGTACATAAATTATGTTACATTTTGTATGATATGTGTACATTTGTGGATGTCAATCATGCATTTCGTATGATATGCTATGAATGCAATGTGTACAATATGTTACGAATTGCAATTCATACAATATGTTATGAATTTGCAAAAATGTATGACATGTTACGTATTCCAATTTGTTGTGGCTAACATTAGCTAGGTGGCTAATGCTAACATTAGCTAGCTGGCTAACTTTAGCCCTAGGGTTAGTTCTTCAGGTCATGTTTAAGGTTAGGAGTTAGGTTAAAGGGTTAGGGGAAGGGTTAGCTAAAAGGGTTAAGTTTAGGGGAAGGGTTAGCTAACATGCTAAATAGTTGCAAAGTAGCTCAAAAGTAGTAAGTAGTTGCAAAGTTGCTAATTAGCTAAAATTATAAAGTTGTCCATGATGTGATTCGAACACACAACCTTTGGGTTGCTAGATGTTCGGGTTATATCCTTTAGTAACCTATTTTATGTAACCATACCAAACGTAACATGTCATACTAATTTGAGTGGCCCTGATTTATGTTTACTATGTTAAGTATAGTCTATGAGACCCGTGTGTATTATTCCCCTCCTGCATCGGTTGGCTGTAGTGCTTTGGCCTTTTCAAATAGCAACGGTTTAGTCGAGCCTCAAACCCTTCCCTTGAGGTTGAACAACGCAATGGAAAACATGTGTGAATGTGATGTCAACCAACATAAAAGAGTACTTTTTACACATGAGTTGAAAATTAGAGACAGACCATGAGTTCTAGCAAAAAATTTAGTTTATTCTGCAGGCCTAAAAGTGGAGCGATGACAGGCCCATGCGGTAGACTTCAGTTACAGCAACCATTTTTACACGCACACTTTGTCTACTTTTATTCCATTTCTTTGTAGCTTTACCCTTTTTCTCACCAATTGGTTGTTACAATCTTGTCCCATCGCTGCAACTCCCGAACAGACTCGGGAGAGGCGAAGGTTGAGAGCCATGCGTCCTCTTAAACACGACCCTGCCAAACCGCACTACGTCTTGACACACTGCTTGCTTATCCTGAAAGCCAGTCGCACCAATGTGTCAGAGGAAACACCATACAACTGGCGACCGTGTTAGCGTGCAAACACTCCCCTAACGCAGATAACGCTGGGCCAATTGTGTGCCAACACATGGGTCTCCCTGTCGCGGCTGGCTGTGACACGGCCCGGGATCAAACCCAGATCTGTAGTGACGGATCAAGCACTGAAATGCAATGCCTTTAGACCGCTGCTCCTCTCGGGAGGTCTAGAAATATGTTAAATGACCAGAAAATATCACGTGGCCCATTATATTAGGCTATGTGTATTACTGGGCTGTAGTTTGAAGAGAGCACAGTTCGAGAGACTTGCACTTTCTCTTGAGTTACATTATAATTATTCAGACGGAGACAAATATGAGTGATCAATATTTATTTCTTGACAGTGATGTAAACTATAACCTAATCTTATTTAGGAAGCACATTTTATTGGAAAGATAACTTCCCAGTGCCCATGCATAAGCTATAACCTAATCTATTTAATTGATACCACACACGCCTGATCTCGCTGGCTTAAATGGCTAATGAACTTGAAGCAGCAAGAATGATGAGATCGATACTTGCACTCGCTACGTTTTGCGTATAGTATACAGCCTACCTTTTAGGAGGATGATTAGCATATAGGATATAACCTACCTTTTAGGAGGATGATTGGCATATAGGATATAGCCTACCTTTTAGGAGGACGATTAGCAGGCAGAGACAAATAAATGGGTCATGAAAATTTATTGAAAATGAACACATGTTGGTCCCGCGCTACAGACGGCTATATCGGTCCGCTAATACAGGACTAGTAAAGGCCCAGTGCACTGCTTTTGTGAAGAAATTTGTTTTATATACTATCATTTTTTATTCAGATATTTCAGGGGGGGGGGGGGTTCCAGGACCATCAGCACCCCTACATCCCATGGCCTCCACTTCTTTCCATGATCAATATTTATTTACAGACACCGTAGCAAACTAATGTCTAATCACATTTTATTTCATTGCCTTGGAAAGATCACTGCCACGTGATTCTCAGCCAGTGCATAGGCAGCCTACTCTATTTCATTAAGACCACATATATAGGTACTAGGTGCACTTGATCTCACACACCTAACTAGGAGAGAAAAGGTAGGCTACTTAACTTGAAGCAGCGAATGCTGAGAGTGTGTGAATAATGCCATGTCCCTTTAATGCAATAGGCTAAAGCATACAAAGCAGAAAGATGACCAATTCCAAATCATTTGCTGGACATCAAAATGTTTTTTATCCCAAAGTTGACTGTCTGAACAACAATCCAACAGCAGTATGAAAAATGCCAACTGTGCTGCAATGATCTCTGGTGGGACCCGCAGACATGTCTATGTTTGTTAGACTATGCAAAAGGCTGCAAAATTCTCAAAACAATTGTTCCCAGTATCCTTGCATTTCAAAGTGCAATTTAAGACAGAATGTGATATTTACAGAGCATTTCCCTGACTCAATAGCTACTTGATAGAACTACTAAAGATGCACTGTCGAACCTTTGTATAATTTCAGTCAGTCGAAAGTACCTCTTGAGAGGCGAAAGTGGTCCCCGGATATTGTGTACTATGTCACATATGTGCAGAAATGTGCATCAAGTCATTGCTCTCTATCTCTCTCTCTCTCTCTGCTGTGCCCATTGAGCCGTTGGGACCGTCCTGCACCTTATTGGACAAAGGTGGGCAGGCTTTTGCTAGCAGTCAGTCTAATGACGAGGGCTGAAGCTCATTGGCTTAATCTCAAATTGCTAGGGCTGGCGCATGTGGGGGAAAATGTAGCGAAAATGGCGCTGCACAGTAATTCTGCTCATAGATTATGCATGTATGAACTGCACATTGACACATCCAGCCCAAAGCGGGAGGTTTAAAAAATACTTACGAGTCAAAGTACCGTTCAATCTTTTTAAACGGGAACTGTAACTGTAAGGCAATGTTCCTTCTGCTTTGGCTTCTCATTATGAACACTCATGATAACTACACTTTTTGAACGCAGCCCAGAGGAGATATAGTAATGACTTGTCACTGTTTATTAAATGAGTCATCCTTTGAATACTGTCTCCCTTTTAATTTGCTCCAATCTTGGCTTAACCTGGGTCAGTGAATATTTGGAGGGACTACTGTAGCCTCAGGACATACATTATATTTAGTTACTCTGTCTGCCTTCATTCCATGTCTCACGTTGCAACAGGTCTGAAACACATGAATGCTTGGCCTATTAATCACAGACTGGGTTGAATGAGTGTGTGTGTGTGTGTGTGTGTGTGTGTGTGTGTGTGTGTGTGTGTGTGTGTGTGTGTGTGTGTGTGTGTGTGTGTGTGTGTGTGTGTGTGTGGTCTTAGCCTTTAGGGGCCTGACCCTACAGAATGGATTTGAGGATAAGTCCTGTGATTGGGCTGTCACTCAGTGAGGTGGGCATGTGACCAAAGACCTTCCAAGAGGAGCTGCAGTTTACACACAGCAGCACACAGCACACTAATGTACTTTGTCACACACATCCTATACAAACAGTACAACATCATTATACCGCATCTGTATTGATGTTATTACACACAAATTATATATTGTAATATTATATCAAATGTTACTCAATGGTTAAGATTGACAATCACCGGTCATGTGTGTGTGGTGTGTCTGTCCGACAGTCTGTCTAAGTGTGTCTTAGGTGACTTTCAGAGCTGCCTTTTTCCCCTCCTGTTGTCCTGTGTTTCTTCCACAGACAGAGAGCCAGTCCCTCCTGAACAGCAAACACAGCCTTTATCTGTTATGGCCAGCTGTTAGAACATACTCTGAGAGAAGAAAGAAAGAGATCTGTGGATCTGTTGGGGCGGTAAACGAATTGGAGTGGGTCCAGGGTGTCTGGGAGGAAGGTGTTGATGTGAGCTAACTTGGGATGTGTTCATACTTTTTCATTTTTATGAGTAGATCTATCCTGAATAGGCTAACCCGTTGACATCAATGCTTTATGTCTGACAAAAGTTATGCAGGCGGTTGGACGGGTCTCAAGTTGGCCCTAAATGATCAGGAATAGACATATATTATGTTCTTTCATCGCCTTGCAGCTAGTTAGTTCTTCTCTGGAGGACTCAGACTCTTCTCCTAAATGACCCCACCTAGGGTTCTGGTCAAGACTAGTGCCCTGTATGGGGAACACTAGGGTGTCTTTTGAGATGTAGGTAGTCTAAATCGAGAAAGATTAGAATTCAAAACAGGGTCATACTATGACCCAGGGGTTGTGGGTAATTGCTTGTCCTGGATAGGTGGGTAAAGACTCCCAGTCTGTGTTTCTGTCTGTCTTCAGGGGTTTGCTGTACCTGGAAACATAGGAGTGGTATGTGTGTGTATGTGTGTGTAAGTAATCGTTACTGAGGCTGCCTGTGTCTGTGTCAGGGGACAAGCTACACTTTCACAATCATTATAACTGATCTACTCCAGCTGAGCCTAAAGGGCAATGTAGTTGACGTGTTAGAAAAGTCACAAGTGTGTGTGTGTGCGTTTGTGTGTGTGTGCTGTTGTCAGGCCACATGTGACCATCTGGCGCTGGTGGTTGGCTATAACGCTGTCGTGGCTCCAGTGAAATACTCCCCAGATGTACACTAAGTTGTTTGTGTGTTTTTGCCTTTGTGCATTTCTTCTGGGTCTGTTCTTTGTACTTTCATGCATGCGTGTATAGCGTTTGTTTATGCAGGTTTATTTTTATGAGTTGTGTGTGTGTGTGTGTGTGTGTGTGTGTGTGTGTGTGTGTGTGTGTGTGTGTGTCAGTATCCAGTCACAGCTGATCAGGTCCAGATGGACACTATAATGAGGATCATCAGACTACATTGAGTGACATATCTCCCATATGAATACTGGCCGTCAGTTAGCTAATTAATATACACATACTGTACCTTATCACCTTTTCAACCTCATCTTCAACACATCAGATCTTAGCTATTATGATAATCAGGACAGTTTTTTTCATATTCAGTATGTTTTTAGTTGTTCTGTTTTACCCTCTTTTTCTCCACAATTGTTTGTGATATCCAATTGCGATCCAATTTCAATCTTGTCTCATCGCTGCGACTCCCCAACGGGCTCGGGAGGCGAAGGTCGTGTCATGCGTCCTCTGAAACATAACCTGCCAAACCACGCTCAAGTGACGCCTGTAGTGACGCCTCAAGCACCGTGATGCAGTGCCTTAGACCGCTGCGCCACTCGGGAGGCCCCCAGGACAGTTTTCTATGAATATGGTAGCTAGTTTTGGCTCGATGTGGGATTCAAACCTGCAACACTGTTGGTTCAACGCCAATACAACTAGTTCCTGTGTGGCCGATTTGAAATGGCGAGACCAGGCTGGGGCGAGGAGAGGGACGTAAGCTATACTGTTACACCTGGAACACTGTTGGTTCAACGCCAATACAACTAGGTCCTGGAACACTGTTGGTTCTACACCAATACAACTAGGTCCTGGAACACTGTTGGTTCAACGCCAATACAACTAGGTCCTGGAACACTGTTGGTTCTACACCAATACAACTAGGTCCTGGAACACTGTTGGTTCAACGCCAATACAACTAGTTCCTGGAACACTGTTGGTTCTACACCAATACAACTAGGTCCTGTGTGGCCGATTTGAAATTGCGAGCCCAGGCTGGGGCGAGGAGAGGGACGTAAGCTATACTGTTACACCTGGAACACTGTTGGTTCAACGCCAATACAACTAGGTCCTGGAACACTGTTGGTTCTACACCAATACAACTAGGTCCTGGAACACTGTTGGTTCAACGCCAATACAACTAGGTCCTGGAACACTGTTGGTTCTACACCAATACAACTAGGTCCTGGAACACTGTTGGTTCTACACCAATACAACTAGGTCCTGGACCACTGTTGGTTCTACACCAATACAACTAGGTCCTGGAACACTGTTGGTTCTACACCAATACAACTAGGTCCTGGACCACTGTTGGTTCAATGCCAATACAACTAGTTCCTGGAACACTGTTGGTTCTACACCAATACAACTAGTTCCTGGAACACTGTTGGTTCTACACCAATACAACTAGTTCCTGGAACACTGTTGGTTCTACACCAATACAACTAGTTCCTGGAACACTGTTGGTTCTACACCAATACAACTAGTTCCTGGAACACTGTTGGTTCTACACCAATACAACTAGTTCCTGGAACACTGTTGGTTCTGGAACACTGTTGGTTCTACACCAATACAACTAGTTCCTGGAACACTGTTGGTTCTACACCAATACAACTAGTTCCTGGAACACTGTTGGTTCTACACCAATACAACCAGTTCCTGGAACACTGTTGGTTCTACAGCAATATAACTAGTTCCTGGAACACTGTTGGTTCTACACCAATACAACCAGTTCCTGGAACACTGTTGGTTCTACACCAATACAACTAGTTCCTGGAACACTGTTGGTTCTACACCAATACAACTAGTTCCTGGAACACTGTTGGTTCTACACCAATACAACCAGTTCCTGGAACACTGTTGGTTCTACACCAATACAACCAGCTGACTCAGTATTAGTTTCTCTATTACAACTAATGATTCATTTAAAGTTCAGAAATCCAAACCTATCAACACCAATACAACTAGTTCCCTGCAACACTGGTGGTTCAACACCAATACAACCAGCTGACTCAGTATTAGTTGAGTGTAAATGGTTGTGTAGTCTCTCTGTGTGTACTACCTGTTTCTTACAATGTGCTCTCATATCAAATACTGTCATTTTTTATGTTGACTCTCTCCCTCTCCACCTCCCTTTCCTCTATATCTCTCTCCATCTCCTCCTTCTCTCTCCCTCTTTCCAACCCCATATCCCTTCCTCCCCTTGTTTCTCTCTCTCTTCCTCTCCCTCCCTCTCTCCCAGGTAGCAGTCGTGGTGTGTGTGTATCCAGAGGAGTGCGTCATGAGGAATCTCCACTTCCTGGTTCTGCTCACCCTCAGCCTCTGGTCATGTGACCTGGGAGCATCATCCAAAGGTGAGTCTATTTTTATCCCCACGGTAAAATCTGGTATACGGTCAAATGTGATGTCCCAAGTCATTGCTTTTGCCAGAAATTGAATGTATGATCTACTTCACATGTCTGCTGCCTTCACTTCAGACTTTTACCTCCAATGGGTGGGTGGGTAGATGGGTGCAAGTGTGTGCGTGACCACGCCTGAGTATGTGTGATTAAGGAGATGGGTGCAAGTGTGTGCGTGACCACGCCTGAGTATGTGTGATTGAGGAGATGGGTGCAAGTGTGTGCGTGACCACGCCTGAGTATGTGTGATTGAGGAGATGGGTGCAAGTGTGTGCGTGACCACGCCTGAGTATGTGTGATTGAGGAGATGGGTGCAAGTGTGTGCGTGACCACGCCTGAGTATGTGTGATTGAGGTTGGTAGCTGTCTAGTCTAGCTGTGTTAGAAAGGCCATGTGTTTTCAGCATGTGGTACCCATTCATTACATGTGTGTGTGCGTGCGCGTCTGTGTATCTGTGTATCTGTATGCGTGTGTGTTTGTCTATGTCAGGAGCTGTCTTGACTCCGATGTGGTCTTGTTGTGTTTTTATGATCTGTCAGATTCCCTCTTCAGCATCTCTTCCCTCCATAATATTCCTCCTGGGGCAATACCTCCAGAACTTCTGCAGCTCAGAGGGGATAGGCTCCCGGGAGAGCCCAGCCAGAGTGCTTCATCTGGGGCTGAGCCAGTTTGCTGTTCCTCTGAGACCCTGGTGGTGGGTGGAAGGAAACACTTTGAAATAAGTGAAGTGTTTGAATAGCCAATCAGCTCCCTGCTCTCCCTCTGTCCCGTCTCAAACTCCAGAAGTGGCTAGTAATGTGCTAACATCAGCGGGAGGTTGAGACAGAATATAGAAGCAGATGTTCCAGTTTTCAACTCAGAACTTTATTGGTGGAAAATGTGTGTGTGTGTGTGTGGTGGTGTGTGTGGTGGTGGTGGTGGGGGATTCCTGTGGGGGGGGTCCTGTGTATTCGTGTGTGTGTATAGTGAGGATGTTGAGAGTGGAAAAACAGTCTTTAAGGGAAACATTTGTGACCTCATCTTTAAGTAAATGTAAATGTAAGTATGGCTAAGTGTTAGTAGTGAGTTTCAGGTCTAAAGTGATACATGTTTCCACTCCTCCCCTCATTTATCTCTGGAAAAAACAACCTGGATTTATCTTCTTTCTTTCTTTCTTTCTTTCTTTCTTTCTTTCTTTCTTTCTTTATTTCTTTCTTTCTTTCTTTCTCTCTCTTCACTTGCTTTCCCTCTCTCTTATCGCTCTTTCCTCCCATTTTTCATGTTCTCTCCCTCTATATATCAGTGTCTCTCTACTCTTTCCTTTTCTCATCTCTCTCTTCCTCTTTCTCATTCTCCCTAGCCCTTGTACTACATCTAATTGTCTTTCTATCACATCATTACCTACATTACCCAGTGTGCCCTTCTCCACCTACAATGCACTCTCTTAAGTGGTTCCAGCAGTGCTACTGGCAGAACCAATCTTCTCCTTGATCCCACTGATCCCCTATCAAGAGTGTGTGTGTGTGTGTGTGTGTGTGTGTGTGTGTGTGTGTGTGTGTGTGTGTGTGTGTGTGTGTGTGTGTGTGTGTGTGTGTGTGTGTGTGTGTGTGTGGCATTCCACTGTAATTGGTCTGGGCTGTAGATCAGTGTGTGTTTACACGTATATGCATAAACACACACAAACACACACACACTGATCTACAGCCCAGACCAATTACAGTGGAATGCCACTTTATAAGACAATTCCCATAATCCTCTTCTGCTTCTTCCTCCATCTTCCCGTTGCTCCGAGCACCCTTCTGACCCTGTCCCTAATAAAACCATGCTGCCAAGCTCTAGAGAACAGTGAACATAAACAGAAAAGCCTGCAAATGGAGCACAGCCACAACAATGACTGCTGCAGTGCAGACTGTGAGACAGACAGACAGACAGACAGACAGACAGACAGACAGACAGACAGACAGACAGACAGACAGACAGACAGACAGACAGACAGACAGACAGACAGACAGACAGACAGACAGACAGACACAGACAGACAGGGTCCATGAGGTTTGGAACGGTTGGAGGATCTAGAGTTCTAACGGTATGGGGGGGTGTTACATAGTCCTTTCGTTGCCTGCAACATTCTGGTAACTTTTCCAAAAATGCCCAGGCTTTCCAGAAACCCTGGTTGGAGGGTTCTGGACTTCTTGCTTATTCTCTCCTATCATCCTCCCTTCTCCTCCTCTCTCTCCCTCCCTCTCTTCCTCATCCTTCTCTTATTTCTCTCTCTCCTATCATCCTCCATTCTCCTCTCTCTCCCTCATCCCTCTCTTCTTCCTCTCTCTCCTATCATCCTCCCTTCTCCTCTCTCTCCCTCATCCCTCTCTTCTTCCTCTCTCTCCTATCATCCTCCCTTCTCCTCTCTCTCCATCCCTCACTTCCTCATCCTTCTCTTATTTCTCTCTCTCCTATCATTCTCCCTTCTCCTCCTCTCTCTCCTCATCCCTCTCTTCTTCCTCTCTCTCCTATCATCCTCCCTTCTCCTCTCTCTCCCTCCCTCATTTCTTCTCTCCTATCATCCTCCCTTCTCCTCCTCTCTCTCCCTCCCTCTCTTCCTCATCCTCTCTTCTTCCTCTCTCTCCTATCATCCTCCCTTCTCCTCCTCTCTCTCCCTCCCTCTCTTCCTCATCCCTCTCTTATTTGTCTCTCTCCTATCATTCTCCCTTCTCCTCTTCGCTTTCCCTCCCTCTCTTCCTCCTCCCGCTCTTCTTCCTCTCTCTTATCCTCCCCCTTTCTTCCTCCTCCCTCTCTTCCTCCTCCCTCTGTTCCTCCTCTCTCTCCTATCATCCTCCCTTCCGTCCCTCTTCCCCTCTCTTCCCATTCATCATCCCACTATCCTTCCTCCATCTTCCCCTTATCCCTTTCTCTCCCCTCCCTCTTCATCCCCTCTCCCCCTTCTTTCTCATCACTCTGTGACTCCCTCCCCACCCTCTTCCCGGTCTTGATGTTTTTTTTTACTCTGACAGGTCTTCATCTTAATTCTGCATCTAAGTGCCTGTATAAAAATCATAAGGGGGTAGGAGGGGGTAGGATAGGGGTGTAGAGTGAGGGGATATGCTGAGAAGAAAGCACTTTTTAAGGAGGGAGTGAAGTGTCTCTTGACTTCAAACAGCCCATGTTGAGTGGCAATAAAAGATGAAGTCTGTGTGTTCCTGGGAACTTTTTGAAAGGCAGTTTTTGTTCTTTGTGAGAGAGCTTGCTGAGTATGCAGGGGGGGTAAGGGGTTAGAGGGGGAGGTAGGGAGGAGAGACTACCTCATGGGGTGTTTCTGATGTGTTGAGGAACTGATTAGAGAGCTGCTGCTATACGTTCTCCTCTACACTCCAACTTCACCTTGATACTCTCTACAGTCAGCATTGACAGTTGGAACCTGCCATTATCCTTTGTTTTGTGTAAGTTAACTATACAAATATATTATATATACGTATTTCATCCTAATGCATCTGGATATAGGCCTGTGTCTGTGTATCAGGGCCATATTCATTCGGGTTAGGATCATATTCATTCGGGTTAGGATTACGTTCATATTCATTAGGGTTGGGATTAGAGTCATATTCATTAAGGTTAGGATTATAGTTTTAGTCATTAGTGTTATATTCATTAGGGTTAGGGTTAGGGTCATATTTATTAGGGTTAGGGTCATATTCATTAGGGTTAGGGTCATATTTATTAGGGTTAGGGTTAGGGTTATATTCATTAGGGTTAGGCTCATATTCATTAGGGTTAGGTTTAGGGTCATATTCATTAGGTTTAGGATTAGGGTCATATTCATTAGGGTTAGGGTCATATTCATTAGGGTTAGGGTCATATTCATTAGGTTTAGAGTCATTTATTAGGTTTAGAGTTATGGTCATATTCATGAGGTTTAGGGTCATATTTATTAGGGTTAGGGTCATATTCATTAGGGTTAGGGTTATATTCATTAGGGTTAGGGTCATATTCATTAGGGTTTGGGTCATATTCATTAGGGTTAGGGTCATATTCATTATGGTTAGTATAACAAATCTCTTCGTCGTCTGAGGAGGAGTAGGAAGGATCGGAGGGTCATAATATAGTATAAGCAAATCTCTTCGTGAGGAAGTGTCCATGTTAATTTATTAGACTGAACACACGAAACAAAATAACAAAGTGAAAGGAAGAAACAAAACAGTTCTGTCAGGTGAATACACAAAACAGACAACAACTACCCACAAATCATAGTGGGAACACAGGCTACCTAAGTATGGTTCTCAATCAGAGACAACGATTGACAGCTGCCTCTGATTGGGAACCATACCAGGCCAAAAGTAGATCTAGAACAAAAACATTGAATACCCACCCCAACTCACGCCCTGACCAAACTAAAACAGAGACATAAAAAAAGGAACTAAGGTCAGGACGTGACAGTTAGGGTCATATTCATTACGGTTATGGTCATATTCATTAGGGTTAGGTTTAGGGTTATGGTCATAATCATTATAAGAGCGTCTGCTAAATGACTTAAATGTAAATGTAATTAGGGTTAGGTTTAGGGTCATATTCATTAGGGTTAGGTTAGGGTTATGGTCATATTCATTAGGGTTAGGTTAGGGTTATGGTCATAATCATTAGGGTTAGGTTTAGGGTCATATTCATTAGGGTTAGGTTAGGGTTATGGTCATATTCATTAGGGTTAGGTTAGGGTTATGGTCATAATCATTAGGGTTAGGTTTAGGGTCATATTCATTAGGGTTAGGTTAGGGTTATGTTCATATTCATTAGGGTTAGGTTAGGGTTATGGTCATATTCATTAGGGTTAGGTTAGGGTTATGGTCATATTCATTAGGGTTAGGTTAGGGTTATGGTCATATTCATTAGGGTTAGGTTAGGGTTATGGTCATATTCATTAGGGTTAGGTTAGGGTTATGGTCATATTCATTAGGGTTAGGTTAGGGTTATGGTCATATTCATTAGGGTTAGGTTAGGGTTATGGTCATATTCATTAGGGTTAGGTTAGGGTTATGGTCATATTCATTAGGGTTAGGTTAGGGTTATGGTCATATTCATTAGGGTTAGGTTAGGGTTAGGTCATATTCATTAGGGTTAGGTTAGGGTTACCATATTCATTAGGGTTAGGTTAGGGTTATGGTCATATTCATTAGGGTTAGGTTAGGGTTATGGTCATATTCATTAGGCTTAGGGCTAAAATAGAAGTCAGTTGTATTTGTGATGCAGATGCGTTGCTAAGGGCTAAAATAGAAGTCAGTTGTATTTGTGATGCAGATCGCACTGCAAGTCCTGCCTCTCCCATCTCCTTATAGAAGCAGGAACCCACGTGTCATCTCGTCATTGGTTATATCCATGTGGGTGCCTGAAAGACGAACGAGGTCGGTGGCGGTAGTAATGCACCTAATTTATGAAAGTTGCCAATCGCAATATGAAATCCAGAGAAGAAAAAGCCTGGAAGGAAAAGAGATGACTAGAAACGATTCGGTTGACCGTTTTATGTGTACATTATTTGGCGGAGTAGAGGACCTTGTGCATATTTTTTTTAAATATTTTTTTCCTATGATGTTCCCTAATAAGAATGACCTTGATGAACCTGAATCTGATTAATCTCTAGTTTCATTCATTCCTATAGAGTACCGCAGTATTGGTCACAATACCCATAACACCTAGCGGTCAAACAGGGAAATTGTTCCAATAATTTTCCCACCAGTAATTTTTCCCATAGGGGATTTTAGGAACATTGTTTTGTTTTAGGCTTACGTTTCTATTACCATGTTAATATCTCTAGGACAAGGTGACTTTTATCAATATATTCACCTGTGTTAACCCCCCAAAATGAAATTATAATTAGCTGCTTATGTGGCTATCAGAAAGAACTACAAATTCCATGATTATCTGGACGAGACTTCAGAATCAAGGCAAAGGTAAGAATCTCTGGACTAACTATCTAATGTTAGCTAAATGTAGTAATGAATAAATTAGCTACATTAGCTACATTCTTTAATGGGCAATTCTGTGAACTGACTTGTGCAAGTTTTAAATTGACACAATACCTGTTAGCAAAGGTGTCAGCTAGAGATGGCGTGCAGGAGCTTGCAGGGATTTGTAGTCTTGCATGCTGTCTAATTTGACGCTAATTATAATTTTAGAATCTGAGAGTAAATAGAACCAAATATATTGAAAAAAAGTCACCTTGTCTGAGAGAGACTTACATGGTTATCAAAATGTCATGCCAGGATAAGCCTACATGAAACAAACCCCTTCACTTTGGGAAAAATGGTTGGAACCATTTCATTTTTTGACCGCTAGGTTTTATGGGTATTATGACACCTCCACTATGGGGCTCTATTGGGTTGACATATTCATTCTAATAAATAGTAGGTTCATGAGTTAACTCATTTCAATTGGCCCAGCTACTGATCAATAATGTGAACAAATAGAATGATAGAAGTTAAAAGCTCTTGATTTAGCCTCTTAGTCTGCTTCTCTTTCCTGTGTGAGAATATAACTCAGACCCTCAGGCTAGAAACTCACTCTCACTCTGTCACACGCACACACACACACACGCACACACGAGCACACGCGCACACACACACACACACACACACACACACACACACACACACACACACACACACACAGAGAGCACTCTATCTGTGTGTTACTCTTCCCAATCTAATTGGATCCAGTCACTCTGTTTTACTCCAGCACTAAATTGGTTTCAATTTAACAACCTGGCCAACAGTCTCAACCCTGAAGTGGAGCAGTTTGTGTGTGTATGTGTGTGTGTTTGGTTTTATTATCCTTGTGAGGACCAGAAGTCATCACAAGGAGGGTAAAATGAGGACAATTCGGACAAGTGGGGACATTTTGCAGGGACCAACAATGAAAAAGGCTATTTTAGGTTTAGGTGTTCAAATCAAATCAAATGTTATTGGTCCCATACACATGGTTAGCAGATGTTAATGCGAGTGCAGCGAAATGCTTGTGCTTCTAGTTCCGACCGTGCAGTAATATCTAACAAGTAATCTAACAATTTCACAACAACTACCTTATGCACACAAGTGTAAAGGAATGAATACGAATATGTACATATAAATTTATGGATGAGTGATGGCCGTGCGGCATAGGCAAGATGCAGTAGATGGTATAGAGTACAGTATATACATATGAGATGAGTAATGTAGGGTATGTAAACACAGAAAGTGGCATTGTTTAAAGTGACTAGTGATACATGTATTACATCCAATTATTAATAAAGTGGCTAGAGATTTCAGTCAGTATGTTGGCAGCAGCCACTCAATGTTAGTGATGGCTGTTTAACAGTCTGATGGCCTTGAGATAGAAGCTGTTTTTCAGTCTCTCGGTCCCTGCTTTGATGCACCTGTACTGACCTTGCCTTCTGGATGATAGCGGGGTGAACAGGCAGTGGCTCGGGTGGTTGTTGTCCTTGATGATCTTTTTGGCCTCCCTGTTACATCAGGTGGTGTAGATGTCCTGGAGGGCAGGTAGTTTGCCCCCGGAGAGCCTTACAGTTGTGGGTGGAGCAGTTGCCGTACCAGGCGGTGATACAGCCCGAAAGGATGCTCTTGATTGTGCATCTGTAAAAGTTAGCTGGTGTTTTCGGGAACAAGCCAAATTTATTCAGCCTCCTGAGGTTGAAGATGCGCTGTTGGGCCTTCTTCACCACGCTGTCTGTGTGGGTGGACCATTTCAGTTTTTCCGTGATGTGTTTGCCAAGGAACTTAACATTTTCCACCTTCCCCACTACTGTCCCGTCGATGTGGATAGGGGGTGCTCCCTCTGCTGTTTCCATCTCCTTTGTTGTGTTGACATTGAGTGTGAGGTTATTTTCCTGACACCACACTCCGAGGGCCCTCACCTCCTCCCTGTAGGCCATCTCATCATTGTTGGTAATCAAGCCTTCAAGCCTACCACTGCAGTGTCATCTGCAAACTTGATTACCGAGTTGGAGGCGGGCATGGCCACGCAGTCATGGGTGAACAGGGAGTACAGGAGAGGGCTGAGAACACACCCTTGTGGGGCCCCATTGTTGACGATCAGGGTGTCAGGTAGGGTGGAGGTGATATGGTCCTTGACTAGTCTCTCAAAGCACTTCATGATGACGGAAGTGAGTGCTACGGGGCGATAGTCATTTAGCTCCGTTACCTTAGCTTTCTTTCGAACAGGAACAATGGTGGCCATCTTAAAGCATGTGGGGACAGCAGACTGGGATAAGGATTGATTGAATATGTCCGTAAACACACCAGCCAGCTGGTCTGCGCATGCTCTGAGAACACGGCTAGAGACGCCGTCTGGGCCAGCAGCCTTGCGAGGGTAATCACGTTTAAATGTTTTACTCACATTGGCTGCGGTGAAGGAGAGCCCGCAGGTTTTGGTAGCGGGCCGTGTCAGTGGCACTGTATTGTCCTCAAAGCGAGCAAAGAAGTTGTTTAGTTTGTTTGGGAGGAAGACGTCGGTGTCTGCGACGGGGCGTGTTTTCTTTTTGTAATCCGTGATTGTCTGTAGACCCTGCCACATACCTCTCGTGTCTGAGCTGTTGAATTGCGACTCCACTTTGTCTCTATTACGACGCATAGCTGTTTGTATTCGGTCATGTTTCCGGTCACCTTGCCATGATTAAAAGCAGTGGTTCGTACTTTCAATTTTGCGCTAATGCTGCCATCAATCCACGGTTTCTGGTTGGGGAAGGTTTTAATAGTCACTGTGGGTACAACATCACCGATGCACTTGCTAATAAACTCGCTCACCAAATCAGCGTATACATCAATGTTGTTGTCTGAGGCTATCTTTTAGGTTTAGGGTTACTATTAAGTTTAGGGAAGGGTTTAGTGTTGGGGTTTGGGGTTAGGGTTAGATGTAAGGTGTTAAGGTTAGGGGTTAGGTTAAGGGTAATGGTTAGATTTTAGGGTTAGGTGTTAGGGAAAATAGGATTTTGAATGGGAATCAATTGTTTGGTACCCACAATGATACTAAAAGAAACATCTGCACTGCACACCAGGGTCATGGACTTAGTAATACTGCTTGTGTGTCTTCCTAGTTGCAGTGTGTGTGTGTGTGTGTGTGTGTGTGTGTGTGTGTGTGTGTGTGTGTGTGTGTGTGTGTGTGTGTGTGTCAGTGTGGATTTATTGGACAATCTCCAGACTTGTACAATCCTTTAGGTTTTATAGTTCGAACACACTGGTAGGACTGGAGACAGTGGAGGTCACCAGCCCTGGTCACCGGAGAGCTAGGAAAACAGCCCATTCCATCAATAATCTCATCAAGACCTTGATTAGTAGAATTAGGTATGTTAGAGTTGGTGACCATTCATTAATGTTCCTCTCAGAATCATTCTAGGGTGTCTGTCCCAAATGGCCCACTATTCCTCATATAGTCCACAACTTTTGACCGGGACCCATGTACAGATAGTGGACTATATGGAATAGGGTGCCATTTGGGACAGACCCCAGGAACAAAGTGGGTCACACCTGAACCAGAACATGTTACTATATTACTGAACCCCTACCTGACCCTGAACATGTTACTATGTTACTGAACCCCTGCCTGACCCTGAACATGTTACTATGTTACTGAAACCCTACCTGAGAACATGATATATCCATCAATTGTTGTGAATGTGTGACACTTGCCTCTGACCCTGAACTTACCCCATCTCTCTCTGAACCCCTACCTGACCCTGAACATGTTACTATGTTACTGAACCCCTACCTGACCCTGAACATGTTACTATGTTACTGAACCCCTACCTGACCCTGAACATGTTACTATGTTACTGAACCCCATCTGAACAGATTCTGAGGATATATCCATCAATTGTGTGAATGTGTGACTGCTACCTGACCCCTTCTCCTTTACCCCATCTTTCTCTATCTCAGGGTTTATTAATGATCTGTCTTTCTCTATCTCAGGGTTTATTAATGATCTGTTTCACCACTCCTCCTTACACCTCTCTCTCTCTCTCTCTCTATCTCGCTCTCCTTCTCCTTTACCCCATCTCTCTCTCTCCTCTCTCCTCTCTCTCTCTCTCTCTCTCTCCTTCTCCTTTACCCCATCTCTCTCTATCTCTCTCTCCTGTTTCTCCTTCGCTCTCCTTCTCCTTTACCCCATCTCTCTCTCTCCTCTCTCCTTTACCCCATCTTTCTCTATCTCAGGGTTTATTAGTGATCTGTTTCACCACCCTCCTTACCCCATCTTTCTCTATCTCTTTGTTTCTCTCTACACCTCTCTCTCTCTCTCTCTCTCTCTCTCTCTCTCTCTCTCTCTCTCTCTCTCTCTCTCTCTCTCTCTCTCTCTCTCTCTCTCTCTCTCTCTCTCTCTCTCTCTCTCTCTCTCTCTCTCTCTCTCTCTCTCTCTCTCTCTCTCACATAGGGGAGGACGGCTCATAATAATGGCTGGAACGGAGTCAATGGAATGGCACCAAACACATGGTTTCCATTCCACCTATTCCGCTCTTACCTTTACCATGAGCCTGTTCTTTCCAATGAAGGTGCCACCAGCCTCCTGTAGTTGATCCACTGACAGATTTTGTGTGTGCTCCACAGTATGACCTCAGGCTGACCTGTACATGGGGGGTGTTTTATATACAGTAGCAAAGGACAGTGTCTGTCTTAATCACCATATCTATTTATTTTACTCTGACGTTACTGTGTGTCCTTTGTCTGAATTTCACACAACATGTATTTTGTCTTGTCCATCTCTCCTTCTTACTCTCCTCTCTCTCATTCTCTCTCTCCAGAAGTACAATGCCCTTCCCAACAGGTAGATGACTGGAAGTTCCCTCAGACGGCCAGACACAACATCACAGGTAAATGATACACGCACGCACAAACACATGCACACACACACAAAACAGTTAGTACCATCTTGTTTATCCTGTCTGATCTACTGTGGCTCCTCTCTGTGATTGATTACTCTGCCTGGCCTGAGGATTAATGTGGTGATGGATTTGATGCAGGTTTCAATCTGGTGCGGCGCTTCTCCCTGCTCAAGACAGCAGCGGTCAGGAAGATCCGTAACCCCCGAGGACCCGTTATCCTCCGACTGGGCAAGACAGCACTCATCCACCCCACAGAGTATGTCCTCCTCCCTCCCTCCATCACTACTAACTCTCTTTCTTTGTCTGTCTGTCACCCTCTGTCTCCCTCTCTCCTTCTGTCTTTTTAAATGTTATCACTGCTGCTAGCTCTCTCTTTATATCTCTATCTGACTCTCTCTCCCTCTGCCTCTTTCTCTCTCTCTCTCTATTTTCCCATCTCATCGGCCCCACACAGTAGATCCTCTATCACTACTACATCTCTCTCTCTCCCCATCTCATCGGCCCCACAAAGTAGGTCCTCTATCACTACTATATCTCTCTCCCTCTCTCACACACACACTCTCTCTCTCTCTCTCTCACACACACACACACTCTCTCTCTCACACACACACTCTCTCTCACTCTCATATACATTTACGTAATTTAGCAGACACTCTTATCCAGAGCGGCTCAAAGTAGGGATTCATACATTTTCATGCTTTTTTTCATACTGGTCCCCCGTGGGAATCGAACCCACAACCCTGCCGTTGCAAGCTCCAACTGAGCGCTCTACACCCCCCTCTCTCTCTGCTCTCTCTCTCTCTCTCTCTCTCTCTCTCTGAGCACTCTACACCCCTCTCTCTCTCTCTCTGAGCACTCTACACCCCCTCTCTCTCTCCCTCTCTCTGACTTTGATAATTAGCAGATATCGGCCTAATTCTGCTCTGCATGCGTTATTTGGTGTTCTACGTTGTACACGGAGGATTTTGCATGCAGAATCTCAATTTGTTGTTTGTCCCATTTTGTGAATTCTTGGTTGGTGAGCGGATCGTAGACCTCACAATGGGTTCTATAACCGATTCAAGTATTTTTAGCCAGATCCTAATTTGTATGTCAAATTATATGTTCCTTTTAATGGCAAACACATGCACACACACACAAAACAGTTAGTACCATCTTCGGTCACCACTTGTCTCTCAGATCGTTCAAAGCTTTTGAAAGTTACCTGTGGCGCTGATGTTTAGGCTGAGGTATGTATCATTTTTTGTGTGCTCTAGGGCAACGGTGTCTAGATGGAATTTGTTTTTGAGGTCCTGGCAACTGGACCTTTTTTGGAAAATCATTATTTTTGTCTTACTGCGATTTACTGTCAGGGCACAATCTGTGAAGAATATCTAGGTGCTGCTGTAGGTCCTCCTTGGTTGGTGACAGAAGCACCAGATCATCAGCAAACAGTAGACATTTGACTTCAGATTCTACTAGGGTGAGGCTGGGATTTGCAGTCTGTTCTAGTGCCCTCGCCAATTCGTTGATATGTACTTTGAAGAGGGTGGGGCTTAAATTGCATCCCTGTCTCACCCCACGGCCCTGTGGAATGAAATGTGTGTTTTTTGCCAAATTTAACCATACACCTTTTGTTTGTGTACATGGATTTGATCATTTCATGTTTTTTTTCCAAACACCGCTTTCCATCAATTTGTAGAACAGAAATTCATGCCATATTGAGTCAAAAACTTTTTTGAAGACAACAAAGCTTGAGAAGACATTGCCTTTGTTTTGGTTTATTTGTTTGTTAATTAGTGTGCAGGGTGAATATGTGGTCTGTCGCACGGTACTTTGGCTAAAAAGCCAATTAGAAATTTGCTCAGTACATTGTTTAGACTGAGGAAATGTACGAGTCTGATTTTCCCAAGGTTGCTGTTGATGCAGATCCCACGATAGTTATTGGGGTCAAATTTGTCTCCACTTTTGTGGATTTTTGTGATCCGTCCTTGGTTCCAAAAATTGGGGAAGATGCCAGCGATAAGGATGATGTTATGTATATTTGATCATTGCATTGAGGATACCATCAACACCACAGGCCTTTTTGGGTTGGAGGGTTTGTATTTTGTCCTGGTAGTTCATTCAATGTAATTGGGGATCCAGTGGGTTCTGGTAGTCTTTAATATTTGATTCTAAGATTTGTATTTGATCTTGTATATGTTTTTGCTGTTTGTTTTTTGATATAGGGCCAAAAAGATTGGAGAAGTGGTTTATCCATAGATCTCCATTTTGGATAGATAACTCTTTGTGTTGTTGTTTGGTTAGTGTTTTCCAATTTTCCCAGAAGTGGTTAGAGTCTATGGATTCTACAATAAAATTGAGATGATTTCTGACAGGCTATTATTTCTTTTTCCATAGTGTATTTCTGTATTGTTTTAGTGATTCACAATAGTGAAGGCGTATGCTCAGGTTTTCTAGGTGTCTATGCTTTTGGTTGGATAGGTTTCTCAATTTCTTTCTTAGGTTTTTGCGTTCTTCATCAAATCATTTGTCATTGTTATATGAGAGGGAAGCTGAGAGGGAATCTGAGAGGTCAAATATACTGTTTATGTTTTCTACTGCCAAGTTTACACCATCACTATTAGAGTGAAAGTTTGGTCCAGGAAGTTGTCTAAAAGGTATTGAATTTGTTTTCGTTTTTTTGGCAGGTTTCCACACTTCTTTCCTTCCAGCTATAGCATTTCTTAATATTATTCAGTTCCTTTGGCTTTGATGCCTCATGATTGAGTATTGCTCTATTCAAATAGACTGGGATTTTGCTGTGATTGGGGTGTTAGTGTGCTAACTGTGAACATTCTGAGAGACTCTTGTTTGAGGTCAGTGATAAAGTAGTCTACATTACTAATGCCAAGTGATAAGCTATATCTGTACATACCGTAGGGGTCCCCTCGAAGCCTACCATTGACTATGTACATTCCCATCGTGCAACAGACCTGTAGGAGTTGTGACCTGTTTTTGTTGGTTATGTTGTCGTAGTTTTGCCTAGGAGAGCATATGGAGGAAGGAATGCTGTCTCCCCCTGTTAGGTGTTTGTACCCCTGTCTGCTGAGGTTGTCAGGTTCTTGTCCAGTTCTGGCATTTAGGTCGCCACACACTAGTACATGTCCCTGGGCTTGGAAATGATTGATTTCTCCTTCCAGGATGGAGAAGCTGTATTCTTTAAAGTAGCGCAATCTAGTGGGGGTGTCTTCAGAACACCTTCAGACCCCTTGACTTGTTCTACATTTTGTGTTATAGCCTTATTCTAAAATGTATTCAATAAATACAAATCCTTAGCAATCTACACACAATACCCCATAATGACAAAGCCTAAACAGGTATTTAGAAATGTTTGCAAATTTATAAAAAGATAAAAACAAAAATACTTGCTATGAGACACGAAATTGAGCTCAGGTGCATCCTGTTTCCATTGATCATCCTTTCTCCAACTTTATTGGAGTCTACCTGTGGTAAATTAAATTGATTTGACATGATTTGGAAAGGCACATATCTGTCTATATAAGGTCCCACAGTTGACAGTGCATGTCAGATCAAAAACCAAGCCATGAGGTAAAAGGAATTGTCCATTGAGCGCCGAGACAGGATTGTGTCGAGGCACAGATCTGGGGAAGGGTACCAAAAAAATGTCTGCAGCATTTACGGTCCCCAAGAACATAGTGGCCTCCGTCATTCTGAAAAGGAATAAGTTTTGATCCACCAAGACTAGAGCTGGCCGCCCGGCCAAACTGAGCAATTGGGGGAGAAGGGCCTTGATCAGGGAGGTGACCAAAAACCAGATGGTCACTAACAGAGCTCTAGAATTCATCTGTGGAGATAGGAGAACCTTCCAGAAGGACAACCATCTTTGCAGCACTCCACCAATCAGGGCTTTATGGTAGAGTGGCCAGATGGAAGCCACTCCTCAGTAAAAGTTACATAACAGCCCTCTTGCCAAAAGGCAATTAAAGACTCTCAGATTTTGAGAGACGAGATTCTCTGGTCTGATGAAACCAAGACTGGCCTGAATGCAAAGCGTCACGCCTGGAGGAAACCTGGCACCATCCCTACAGTGAAGCGTGGTGGTGGCAGCATCGTGCTGTGGGGGTGTTTTTCAGCTACAGGAACTGGGAGACTAGTCAGTATTGAGGCAAAGATGAACTGAGTAAAGCACAGAGAAATCCTTGATGAAAACCTGCTCCAGAGCTCTCTGGGCCTCAGACTGGGCCGAAGGTTCACCTTGCAAGAGGACACTGACCCTCACCACACAACCAAGACAACGCATGAGGAGCTTTGGGGCAAGTCTCTGAATGTCCTTGAGTGACCCAGCCACAGCCCGGACCTGAACCCGATCGAACATCTCTAGAGAGACCTGAAAATAGCTGTGCAGCAACGCTCCCCATCCAACCTGACAGAGCTTGAGACGATCTGCAGAGAAGAAGGAAAGGCAGATGACATCTGGCCTTGGATATTCCAGGATGCCCTCTCTCGCTCTCTCACTACCTCCTCTATCTCTTGCTCTCAACCCCCCCTCTCTCTCTCTTCCATCCTTCTCTTCATTTGTCTCTTCATTCGTCTCTCTTACTCCAGCTCTTTTTTTAAATCACCACTTAGTATGTTGGTGAATGGAGGTGGGTGATGGTTGAACTGACAGTATGTCTGTGAAACCAATTTTTGCTGTGACTATTCATTCAGCTTCCCCTCCCACAATCCTAACCTTGCAAAACTGACCCAAGATCAGTAGAAATTTCACCCTGAACACATAGAGCTGCCTACTTTCTGATTGTTTTAGCAGAAGACCAGAATACCACATATTTTCCTCCAGCAGTAACACAAAACTGTTACAGTCACATTAACAATAGCAGTAGGTGGTTTGGGATTCCTGGAGCAAACACATATACAAGTGACAGCCATTTTAACATCATATGTTACTTTTAATACCATTTACCTTAATCATATTTAAGTTAGTTCTATATGGCGGGTGTTTAAAGGTTTTTATCCGTTTTTTGTTCACCATTGTCAGACTATGTAGAGGACCTGATTAAGACCACACTGACCTTTTTAAACATTCTGTCTCTTGTGGTTCAGAGTTGTTGGTGTTCAGTCTGGTGAATGTTCCCTCACTTTCCTTCTCCAGTCTGATAAACCATGAAAGTGCCCCAGGAGCTGCCAAGTGTATATCACGCTGCAGTATTTTTGGGGGATTTCTGGCTTCATAACTCAATATATCACCCCCTCTAAGTCGTTTTAGAGCAGACGTTGTGTTCTCAAGGTGCCGCATAATATTGTCACATATATTGTGTGTCACAGCGTCTCGAGTAACTCTGGAAATATGACAAACAGAAATTAGCAGGTCAGGAGTCAAAAGCTTTGAAAGCCACGAGAAAAATCATCAGGCTGTTTTGTATGGCATGATACCAATACGATGAAGAGAACAGAGAGTCTGTACATTTTCTTTCTATTTTTTTGTGTTTGATTATGTTGTATTGTGGATCAAAATACAGTTATTCCGGGTGTCACTAATCTTATAGTATACAGCAAATTCTCCAGTGTTAAATCAACACAGAGTGTTAAATTTAACACCGGTCCAGTGTCTATACGGGTCCAGACTTTTTGGTGATACATTATCACACTGCTTGGTGTAAAACATTATTTACATATTTCCCAGAGTGCCTTGCCTTTCTAGTAATTTGTACATTTACCACCCATGACTGTATTTGTTAGTGAGAGACATGGTTGTTGCATTCATCCATTCTCAGTCCTGTGGCCTTCACCAAGTGACATCCTATGCCAATATGTAATCATTCAAATTCAATAATTTAACACAATACAACACGTATTTCATAAGGCCTTATTTTGAGGGCCTAGTTTTAGACTAATAAATTGGCCTGAAACTCATGGTTTACAAGCAAAGTCAGGCCCATATGTCACTTTATGTTGGCTTCCAAAATGTTGACTAACCAACATTTAGACTTTTTAAGACTAAGATATGAGACAACCTAAATCATCTAAACTGGAAACACCTATTTCAGTAGCGGGTGCAATAAGTCCAAGTAACAGATTTAGAAAAAATGTCAGCTACATTAAATAGTACCCGCAAAACACCAGTCTCAACGTCAACAGTGAAGAGGCGACTCTGGGATGCTGGCCTTCTAGGCAGAGTTCCTCTGTCCAGTGTCTCTGTTCATTTGCCCATCTTAATCTTTTATTTTTATTGGCCAGTCTGAGATATGGCTTTTTCTTTGCAACTCTGCAGTCACCTCTTCACTGTTGATGTTGAGACTGGTGTTTTGCAGGTACTATTTAATGAAGCTGCCAGTTGAGGACTTGTGAGGTGTCTGTTTCTTAAACTAGACCCTCTAATGTACTTGTCCTCTTGCTCAGTTGTGCACCAGGGCCTCCCACTCCTCTTTCTATTCTGGTTAGAGACAGTTTGCACTGTTCTGTGAAGGGAGTAGTACACAGCATTGTACGAGATCTTCAGTTTCTTGGCAATTTCTTGCATGGAATAGCCTTCATTTCTCAAAACAATAATAGACTGATGAGTTTCAGAATAAAGTTCTTCTTTCTGGCCATTTTGAGCCTGTAATCGAACCCACAAATGCTGATTTTCCAGATGATCAACTAGTCTAAAGAAGGCCAGTTTTATTGCTTCTTTAATCAGAACATCAGTTTTCAGCTGTGCTAACATAATTGTAAAAAGGTTTTCTAATGATCAATTCACCTTTTAAAATGATAAACTTGGATTAGCTAACACAACGTGCCATTGGAACACAGGAGTGATGGTTGCTGATAATGGGCCTCTGTACGCCTCTGTAGATATTCCATAAAATAAATAAAATAAAAAACATTTCCAGCTACAATAGTCATTTACAACATTAACAATGTCCACACTGTATTTCTGATCAATCTGATTTATTTTAATGGACAAAAAATGTGATTTTCTTTCAAAAACAAGGACATTTCCAGGTGACCCCAAACTTTTGAACAGTAGTATATATTTGAGTAGCATAACATTAATCAATGTACATGAAAATACATATTAAAAAATCCACCTGCAAATTAACACCAATGAGTGTTAATTTAACTCTTACAGAGAGAAGTTGACTCTTACACTTGAACAACACTATAAATGTTACACTGAAAAATCAACACTATGTAACGCTGGTCTATTTGCTGTTTAGGAGTCATATTACGGTTGGTTGAGAGACAGACTCTTTCTTCAGACAACACACTTCTCTCGCTCTCTCTCTATCCATCTTTCTCTCTCTCTCTCTCTCTCTCTCTATCCATCTTTCTCGCTCTCTCTCTCTCTCTCTCTCTCTCTCTCTCTATCCATCTTTCTCGCGTCTCCCCTCTCTCTCTCTCTCTTTCTGTCTCTCGCTCCCTCTCTATGTATCTCTCTCGCCCTCTCATTCTTTCCCCCCTCTTCTCTCCCTCTTCCAGAGATGTAAATAAACAGATACATAAGAAAACATCTGCTTGCTTTTCTTCTCTTTCTCTTTGTTGTTTCTTCTCTCTCTCCCTCCCTGGCTAGAAGAAGTAGAGTGAAGAATAAGAGTCTATCAGCAGATGCCTCTGCTCTCTGATTTAAAACACTGTAGACGTGGCTCTGTTTCTCAACAGAGGGGTGGAGAAAGGGAACAAATAAATATAAACGATTGTATGAACGAGTGAAAGGGGGTTATCAGTTCATGTCAAGATGACAGGTGATTCCATGAGAAACAAACCCTGAGGTGACGATAAGTTCTGCTGTAAAGATAGCTGTGTGTACGTGTGTGTCTGCCTCTGTGTAGCTCAGACTGGGACAGCTCCAACACCGTTGCCCTGACTACCAAAACATCCTGACATAATTCCTATTAAGAGTTTGAAAGGAGCATGATTGAAACATAATAGGTTGTTTTCAAAAACACTTGACAATACCATGCAGAGCATTCCATTTGGCTGCTGGGGGACAAGGAGACCCCAGCTCTGTTAAAACCATTAACAACTATGTGCCGTTTTCAAAGGTTTGTTAAATAAATGCTACAGCTAACTATTTGGTTTTAATGTCATCACCTCGTGAAGTGCAGTGTCAGAACTACAATTATCCATTCATTCCAAGCAAAACAATTGCATATTTACATATTTACAGTACATATTTACAGTATCTCTATCATCAAAGTTATAAATCAAGTAACTAAATGCTTTCCATGATCAGTAAACATCAGTTGATCATGTCATTTCAGATACGTGAGAGTAACCCATTGTTATTATAGCTCATGGGGTAGCCTCACGATATCTCTCAATAAAGTAAAACATGAAAAACCAGTGTCCACCACCAGGATGGGACACGTAAACCTTCTCCAAGAGTCATGGGATTACTCCCAAAACCCAGGCCTACTTGATGGTAATAACACTCACCGTTGCCCCTAGTGGCTGGTTTTGAAGGCATTTCACAATGCCCTCAGGGCATGGATCATTCTTTCAATGTCCTTTTCTGTCACCCCATTCTCATATACACTCTCTATTGCTGCTTTTCTCTATAGGCAACTCATACTTTGTCCAACTAATATCTCCTTTCTCCCCGTCATTGCTCTTTACTTATATCTCCTTTCTCCCCTCCATTGCTCTTTACTTATATCTCCTTTCTCCCCACCATTGCTCTTTACTTATATCTCCTTTCTCCCCACCATTGCTCTTTACTTATATCTCCTTTCTCCCCACCATTGCTCTTTACTTATATCTCCTTTCTCCCCACCATTGCTCTTTACTTATATCTCCTTTCTCCTCCATTGCTCTTTACTTATATCTCCTTTCTCCCTCCATTGCTCTTTACTTATATCTCCTTTCTCCCCACCATTGCTCTTTACTTATATCTCCTTTCTCCCTCCATTGCTCTTTTTTACTTATATCTCCTTTCTCCCCTCCATTGCTCTTTACTTATTTCTCCTTTCTCCCCTCCATTGCTCTTTACTTATATCTCCTTTCTCCCCACCATTGCTCTTTACTTATTTCTCCTTTCTCCCTCCATTGCTCTTTACTTATATCTCCTTTCTCCCTCCATTGCTCTTTACTTATATCTCCTTTCTCCCACCATTCTTTACTTATATCTCCTTTCTCCCCATCATTGCTCTTTACTTATATCTCCTTTCTCCCCACCATTGCTCTTTACTTATATCTCCTTTCTCCCTCCATTGCTCTTTACTTATATCTCCTTTCTCCCCTCCATTGCTCTTTACTTATATCTCCTTTCTCCCCTCCATTGCTCTTTACTTATTTCTCCTTTCTCCCCTCAATTGCTCTTTACTTATATCTCCTTTCTCCCCACCATTGCTCTTTACTTATTTCTCCTTTCTCCCCTCCATTGCTCTTTACTTATATCTCCTTTCTCCCCTCCATTGCTCTTTACTTATATCTCCTTTCTCCCCACCATTGCTCTTTACTTATATCTCTTTCTCCCCACCATTGCTCTTTACTTATATCTCCTTTCTCCCCACCATTGCTCTTTACTTATATCTCCTTTCTCCCCACCATTGCTCTTTACTTATATCTCCTTTCTCCCCTCCATTGCTCTTTACTTATATCTCCTTTCTCCCCACCATTGCTCTTTACTTATATCTCCTTTCTCCCCTCCATTGCTCTTTACTTATATCTCCTTTCTCCCCACCATTGCTCTTTACTTATATCTCCCTCTTTGTAAGGTATGCAGATCTTCTGTTATTTCCCTTGGATCTCCTCTACGTTATAAATCACTGTCAGCCCTCTTCTCTCAGAGTGAGAAACCAGCTGCCAACAAAACCACAACTGTGTGTGTGTGTGTGTGTGTGTGCGTGTGTGTGTGTGTGTGTGTGTGTGCGTCCTGCCTTTCTTTCTGCATGTGTGCATATGTGTGTGTATTCTTGCAGTGTGTGCCTATTTAAATATGGTAGCCTATATTATACTCTGTCAATCACTGTTAGTGTGTGTTTCTGTATTGGGAGAGATAGGGAGAAACAGGGAGATGGAGGAATTAGATGAGAGACAGAGAGAGACAGGGAGATGGAGGAATTAGATGAGAGACAGGGACATGAGGAATTAGATGAGAGACAGGGAGATGGAGGAATTAGACGAGAGACAGGGAGATGAGGAATTCGATGAGAGACATTGAGATGGAGGAATTAGATGAGAGACAGGGACATGAGGAATTCGTTGAGAGACAGGGAGATGAGGAATTAGACGAGAGACAGGGAGATGAGGAATTAGTTGAGAGACAGGGAGAGACAGAGATGAGGAATTAGACGAGAGACAGGGAGGTACAGGGAGAGACAGAGAGATGAGGAATTAGTTGAGAGACAGGGAGATGAGGAATTAGTTGAGAGACAGGGAGATGAGGAATTAGTTGAGAGACAGGGAGAGACAGAGAGATGAGGAATTAGACGAGAGACAGGGAGATGAGGAATAAGATGAGAGACAGGGAGATGAGGAATTAGATGAGAGACAGGGAGATGGAGGAATTAGATGAGAGACAGGGACATGAGGAATTAGATGAGAGACAGGGAGATGAGGAATTAGTTGAGAGACGGGGAGATGAGGAATTAGATGAGAGACAGGGAGATGGAGGAATTAGATGAGAGACAGGGAGAGTCAGGGAGAGACAGGAAGATGAGGAATTAGATGAGAGACAGGGAGAGACAAGGAGATGAAGAATTAGTTGTGAGACGGAGATGAGGAATTAGTTGAGAGACAGGGAGAGGAGGAATTAGATGAGAGACAGACAAGGAGATGAGGAATTAGATGAGAGACAGGGAGGTACAGGGAGAGACAGTGAGATGAGGAATTAGATGAGAGACAGGGAGATGAGGAATAAGATGAGAGACAGGGAGAGTCAGGGAGAGACAGGAAGATGAGGAATTAGATGAGAGACAGGGAGAGACAAGGAGATGAAGAATTAGATGAGAGACAGGGAGGTACAGGGAGAGACAGTGAGATGAGGAATTAGATGAGAGACAGGGAGATGAGGAATTAGATGAGAGACAGGGAGAGACAAGGAGATGAAGAATTAGATGAGAGACAGGGAGAGACAAGGAGATGAAGAATTAGATGAGAGACAGGGAGAGTCAGGGAGAGACAGTGAGATGAGGAATTAGATGAGAGACAGGGAGGAATTAGATGAGAGAGAGGAGATGAAGAATTAGATGAGAGACAGGGAGGTACAGGAGAGACAGTGAGAGGAATTAGATGAGAGACAGGGAGATGAGGAATTAGATGAGAGACAGACAGGAGATGAGGAATTAGATGAGAGACAGGGATGAGGAATTAGATGAGAGACAGGAGATGATGGAATTAGATGAGAGACAGGAGAGACAGGAGATGAGGAATTAGATGAGAGACAGGGAGATGAGGGGAGAGACAGGAGAAGGAGATGAACAGGGAATCAGGGAGAGACAGGAAGATAGATGAGAGACAGGGGGAGGATGAGAGACAGGGAGAGACAAGGAGATGAGATGAGGAATTGAGATGAGGAATTAGATGAGAGACAGGGAGATGAGGAATAAGATCAGACAGGGAAGACAGAGAGAGACAGGGAGAAGAGGAATACGATGAGAGGCAGGGAGATTAAGAATTAGATGAGAGACAGGGAGGGACACAAATTATCAAGGAACCTACCAGGTACAACCCTAAATCCGTAACCATGGGCACCCTCTTAGATATCATCCTGACCAACTTGCCCTCTAAATACACCTCTGCTGTCTTCAACCAGGATCTCAGCGATCACTGCCTCATTGCCTGTGTCCGTAATGGGTCCGCGGTCAAACGAACACCCCTCATCACTGTCAAACGCTCCCTTAAACACTTCAGCGAGCAGGCCTTTCTAATCGACCTGGCCCGGGTATCCTGGAAGAATATTGACCTCATTCCGTCAGTAAAGGATGCCTGGTTGCTGTTTAAAAGTGCTTTCCTCGCCATCTTAAATAAGCATGCCCCATTCAAAAAATGTAGAACTAAGAACAGATATAGCCCGTGGTTCACCCCAGACTTGACTGTCGTTGACCAGCACAAAAACATCCTGTGGCGTTCTGCATTAGCATCGAATAGCCCCCGCGATATGCAACTTTTCACGGAAGTCAGGAACCAATCTACACAGTCAGTTAGGAAAGCAAAGGCTAGCTTTTTCAAACAGAAATTTGCATCCTGTAGTACTAATTCCAAAAAGTTCTGGGATGCTGTAAAGTCAATGGGGAATAAGAGCACCTCCACCCAGCTGCCCACTGCACTGAGGCTAGGAAACACTGTCACCACCGATAAATCTATGATAATCGATCATTTCAATCAGGATTTTTCTACGGGTGGCCATGCTTTCCACCTGACTACCCCTACCCCAGCAACTTGCCCAAGCCCCCCCCCCACCCACTTCTCCTTCACCCAAATCCAGACAGCTGATGTGCAAAATCTGGATCCCTACAAATCAGCTGGGCTAGACAATCTGGATCTCTTTCTAAAATAATCTACCAAAATTGTTGCAACAACCATTACTGAATTATTTAGGCTATATTATAAAAATGATTTCAAGGCTATATCCTACAAAGAAATACACTGTGAGGCGACACAATAGGCTGGTAGGGACATAAAGCGCTCAGCATTTTGTAACGGCATTCAGAGGTGGAAGAAGGATCGGACCAAAGCGCAGCGTGGTAAGTGTTCATAATGATTTTCAATTCAAACTCAGAACACTAAACAGAAAATAACAATGTGAATTGACAAAACCGAAGCAGTACTGTGTGGCCCACACACTCACACGGAAACAAACACCCACAACCCAAACAGTACCGTGTGGCCAAAACACTGACACGGAAACAAACACCCACAACCCAAACAGTACCGTGTGGCCAAAACACTGACACGGAAACAAACACCCACAACCCAAACAGTACCGTGTGGCCAAAACACTGACACGGAAACAAACACCCACAACCCAAACAGTACCGTGTGGCCAAAACACTGACACGGAAACAAACACCCACAACCCAAACAGTACTGTGTGGCCAAAACACTGACACGGAAACAAACACCCACAACCCAAACAGTACTGTGTGGCCAAAACACTGACACGGAAACAAACACCCACAACCCAGACAGTACTGTGTGGCCAAAACACTGACACGGAAACAAACACCCACAACCCAAACAGTACTGTGTGGCCAAAACACTGACACGGAAACAAACACCCACAAACCAAAAGTGAAACCCAGGCTACCTAAGTATGATTCTCAATCAGAGACAACTAACGACACCTGCCTCTGATTGAGAACCATACTAGGCCGAACACAAAAACCAACATAGAAAAACAAACATAGACTCCCCACCCCAACTCACGCCCTGACCATTCTAAAACAAAGAATAAAATAACAGAACAATGGTCAGAACGTGACACATTTAAACAACATTTTGTCGTATTTAATGATTATATTCTATAAATTGTGCATATAGGCTGCGACTGACTTAGAATTAAATACAAATTAAATGCAAAATGACTTATTCGTGCCTTTAAATTTGTTTTTAGAATTCATTTTTAGAAACACGAGTTTGGCCAGTATGTGGCTTCAGGCTCATGCGATGGTGCCTGGAGAGCCGGTCAGCAGCAGAGAATATCCTCTCCAAACTTGCAGAGCCACTGGGGATGCTCAACACCCTTTTGACCACTATTGCCAGGCTGGGCAGAGACTACGAGTTTTTATATTTTTTTTATATATAGTTATGTTTAAGGTTTTCAGGCAAAATAACCAAATAAAAAATGGAAAGCTTCTAGAATGTGGAAAATTGCCAGGCCTATATTGGGCCAAAATCCATTATGCCTTATTGTATAGATAATAGAACGAAAATGAACGAAACGTTTAAGAGATCAGATTTTTTTTTTATTAATACTTTGCTACAATGACACACTTAGTTATCTACCCATCTCATTCCTTTATTTTAGTTGTGAAAGGTGTCTCTTCAGATTCAACAATGATTCTTTAGTTGTGGACACTAAATCACTGCACTCCCTCTCTTCTTTAGTTGTGGACACTAAATCACTGCACTCCCTCTCTTCTTTAGTTGTGGACACTAAATCACTGCACTCCCTCTCTTCTTTAGTTGTGGACACTAAATCACTGCACTCCCTCCCTTCTTTAGTTGTGGACACTAAATCACTGCACTCCCTCTTCTTTAGTTGTGGACACTAAATCACTGCACTCCCTCCCTTCTTTAGTTGTGGACACTAAATCACTGCACTCCCTCTCTTCTTTAGTTGTGGACACTAAATCACTGCACTCCCTCCCTTCTTTAGTTGTGGACACTAAATCACTGCACTCCCCCTTCTTTAGTTGTGGACACTAAAATCACTTTAGTTGTGGACACTAAATCACTCCCTCTCTTCTTTAGTTGTGGACACTAAATCACTGCACTCCCTCTCTTCTTTAGTTGTGGACACTAAATCACTGCACTCCCTCCCTTCTTTAGTTGTGGACACTAAATCACTGCACTCCCTCTCTTCTTTAGTTGTGGACACTAAATCACTGCACTCCCTCTCTTCTTTAGTTGTGGACACTAAATCACTAAACTCCCTCCCTTCTTTAGTTGTGGACACTAAATCACTGCACTCCCTCACTTCTTTAGTTGTGGACACTAAATCACTGCACTCCCTCTCTTCTTTAGTTGTGGACACCAAATCACTGCACTCCCTCTCTTCTTTAGTTGTGGACACTAAATCACTGCACTCCCTCTCTTGGTCCTCATCTTTGTAAGTCACCTTGATTTCAGAGGCGTGCCATGGGCCTGGGGCCCGGGTCTTCAGTGAAGTCCTACACAGTCCCACCCGAATTAATCCACCTCTTATTACCATCATTATGATGCCATGGCTCTAGACACTATACATTTAGACAGAAACGCAGTATAACCAGGCTTTGCGTCACCTTGAAATTGACATTTTTATTCAGAGAATTGCAGGGGAAGAGTACAATACCTTTTCATTGTGCAGCTTCGTTGCCCTGCGCGCTTGTTCGTTGAGCTGTAGATCCACTCGGGTGTCCCCAAAAGTTTTCAAAAGCACCATTGCTTGTAAGTGCCCAGCCGTACTTTGGTGTCTCGTTGCTGCCTTGGTTAGACAACTCAGGTTTGCAAAGCCAGTATGGCTCCAAACACCAAATCGATCACTTGCAAATAATAGGCATTCCCAGCAGTACAGTTTGCAGTGCTTCTCGGAGCCTGTGAGCCATTGATAGCGCTCGTAGTTGGAACTTTGAAAGTGGCGAACGAACCCCTTTCCCGCCTGTGACAGGCTTTGTAGCGTCGGCGTCGACCTCTCCTGACAATGTCTAACTTTTCTTGAAAAGTTTGTCTTGAGAATGGCGTTATAATTATATCCTCGACCAAACCGATATCTTCTCCTTCCACCATTGTGGGTTGAAAAAACAGCTTAGTAGTACGCAAATTAATTAATTTATCAATTTCAGTTTCCTAGTTCTGAGTTTCCTAGTTCTGAGACCTGCCCATATAGGACCTGCCTCTTAATATTGGTAATCCAATCAAAAGACGTGCACGCACTACGCCTGCTAGCTGGCTCCTGTGTAACACTGGAGCCAACTCTAAAGCTGATTGGTTGACACTAAATTTTAATTTCCATTCACTTTAAGCTACAAGCGCCCGCACTGTTGATTCTGAAGGCCTGAGGGCAGATTTTAGACCCCTGGCAACACATGATGGCTGAATATGATTGGATAAAATATCTAACATAAAGACCAGCCCTCCAAATCTCAACCTGGGGCTGGAAGCAGTGCAACCAAGAGGAAAGCTATGAAATGAAGAGTATAACTCTTACTCTGGGGAATAATTTAATACATATTTGTGGGAAAATATATATATTTTTAAATTATATTCAGATGATGTTTTGGCCAGCAGAGAAGGCCTTTCTGGCCCTGACGGCCCACCACTGCTTGATTTAGCACCTGTGTGTTTTATCAGTTTCTTTATGAAAATATTTTGTGAACTCCATGACAGTAGATAAAGCAATGGGCTATAGCAGCACACAAGTAGACTACCAATACATGCTGGGGCGGTCATGCCCTGAGCTTGTGAAAATGAGAGCTACTGGAGAGAAATTGGTGCGGGCGAGAAGGCAGACACCCCAGCCTTTGGGAATCTCGCTCCACGCTCCAGTCAAATTGGGCACGCTCCACTCCTTGCTCCGCTCCACGCTCCTCTCTTCGCTCCACTCCACTCCAGCTCAACAAAACGAAACAGGTTAACTCTCTTATATATGCTATGGGGGATGCCGCTGATGATATTTTAGAAGTATCGCCATTGACCGATGCTGATAAAAAGAAGTATGCTAATGTGAAAGCAGCATTTGAGCAGCACTGTTCAGGAAAACACCATGTTATTTTCAAGAGAGCCCAAATGATGAGGGAGAGAGTGCAGAGGCATTGTAACTTTGGAATGCTTAAATAAGGTCTGATGAGAGACATAATTGGTGTTGAAATAAATGACAGGAGGCTGTCAGAACAGCTTCAGTTGGACTCACATCACATTGTGTTCCACTCACCTTGAGAGAAAAAATATATATGGAGAGCTGGTCAGGATGGAGAACATAGATGTTTTAACCAAAGTGACGGAGCCCACAGAATGGTGCTCAGGGATGGATGTTGTCTTGTAAGCCAATGGAGAGATCAGAGGGAATGAATCAGTGATAAGAGCGTTTCATTCTTCCAGGAGGAGATTTAACACTCGCAATGTTGACAAATGCACTTTTTCACAAAGCTGGATGTTCAATCTGGATTTTGGCAAATCCCTCTCACACCAGTCACACCTCCTCACTTCCTTCATCACACCATTTGGGAGGTACCACTTACCACTTCAACAGATTGCCATTTGGCATATTATTGGTGCCCGAGCATTGCCTCAAATGTTTGAGAACTTCCAAGGGTGCTGGGTGCCATGCTGACGACATTCTGTTGTTTGGATGTGACAGACATGGACACAGCAAGAGACTTCACAAAGTGCTACAGAAACTGCAGCAGGAGTGTCTCACTCAACAGGAAGTGTACGTTTGCAAAGGATGAAGTCATCTTCTTGGGTCACAGGGTTAATGCTTCAGTACTGGAGCCACATCCCAACAAGGTCAAGGTAATCAGGGAGATGCCAGAATCTGTGTAGCAGATGTTCGCCAACTGATGGGCATGGCGAACTACCTCGCTAAGAGTCTGCCCCAACTGGCTACATACCGCATGCCATTGAATGAGCTGAGCCGAGAGAAGAACGAGGGTTTCTGGGGGCATCCCCAAAAGACTGCTTTTCAGAAGCTCAAGGAGGAACTGAGTCCTCCAAAAACACTGGCTCAGTACTCGTGCATGCTTGATGTCGGAAGTTTACATACACTTAGGTTGGAATCATTAAAACTTGTCTTTCAACCACTCCACAAATTTCTTGTTAACAAACTATAGGTTTGGCAAGTCGTTTAGGACATCTACACTGTGGATGACACGAGTAATTTTTCCAACAATCGTTTCCAGACAGATTGTTTCACTTATAATTCACTGTATCACAATTCCAGTCGGTCAGAAGTTTAAATACACTAAGTTGACTGTGCCTTTACAGCTTGGAAAATTCCAGAAAATTATGTCATGGCTTTACCTTCAAACTCAGTGCCTCTTTGCTTGACATCATGGGGAAATCAAAAGAAATCAGCCAAGACCTCAGAAAAGGTTTGGTTCATCCTTGGGAGCAATTTTCAAATGCCTGAAAGAGCCATGTTCATCTGTACAAACAATAGTACGCAAGTATAAACACCATGAGACCACGCAGCCGTCATACCGCTCAGGAAGGAGACGCGTTCTGTCTCCTATGGATGAACGTACTTTGGTGCGAAATGTGCAAATCAATCCCAGAACAACAGCAAATGACCTTGTGAAGATGCTGAAAGAAACAGGTACAAAAGTATCTATATCCACAGTAAAACGAGTCCTATATCGACATAACCTGAAAGGCCACTCAGCAAGGAAGAAGCCACTGCTCCAAAACCGCCATAAAAAGCCAGACTATGGTTTGCAACTGCACATGGGGACAAAGATCATACTTTTTGGAGAAATTTCCTCTGGTCTGATGAAACAAAAATAGAACTGTTTGGCCATAATGACCATCGTTATGTTTGGAGGAAAAAGGGGTAGGCTTCCAAGCCGAAGAACACCATCCCAACCGTGAAGCACGGGGGTGGCAGCATCGTGTTGTGGGGGTGCTTTGCTGCAGGAGGGACTGGCGCACTTCACAAAATAGTTGGCATCATGAGGAAGGGAAGTTATGTGGATATATTGAAGCAACATCTCAAGACATCAGTCAGGAAGTTAAAGCTTGGTCGCAAATGGGTTTTCCAAATGGACAATGACCCCAAGCATACTTCCAAAGTTGTCCCAAAATGGCTTAAGGACAACAAAGTCAAGGTTTTGGAGTGGCCATCACAAAGCCCTGACCTCAATCCTATAGGAAATGTATGGGCAGAACTGAAAAAGCGTGTGCGAGCAAGGCCTACAAACCTAACTCAGTTACACCAGCTCTGTCAGGAGGAATGGGCCAAAATTCACCCAACTTATTGTGGGAAGCTTGTGGAACGCTACTCAAAACATTTTACCCAAGTTTAACCATTTAAAGGCAATGCTACCAAATACTAATTGAGTGTATGTAAACTTCTGACCCACTGGGAATGTGATGAAAGAAATAAAAGCTGAAGTAAATCATTCTCTCTACTATTATTCTGACATTTCACATTCTTAAATAAAGTGGTGATCCTAACTGACCTAAGACAGGAATTTTTTACTTGGATTAAATATGAGGAATTGTGAAAGCTGAGTTTAAATATATTTGGCTGAGGTGTATGTAAACTTCCGACTTCAACTGTAGGTGCTGTGCTGACTCAGAAACAGGCTGACAATACTTGGAAACCTGTGACATACAACTCAAGAGGAATGACTGATATAGAGAAATGCTAATCATAGATTGAGAAAGAGGCCATAGCAGCCACATAGGCATGTGAATGACTGACTCCTTACCTTCAGGTCCTGCAGTTCACATCAGAAACTGACCACAAACCCCTGCTCCCGTTGCTAGGCTCCAGAGCCCTAGATCAGGATTAACACCGCGACTTCTGAGATTCACCTACAACATCGTCCATGTGTCAGGGAAGAATCTCATCACTGCAGATACGCTGTCGAGGGCATCGATGGGTGACGCACCATCCACTGCGACTTACAACTGGACAAGATAGTGTACTTGGATACCATCGTTTCCTCTCTACCAGTAGCAGAGGTAAAGCTGCACACAGACACCTTTTATTATTAGGTGAAATACTTGTAACTAACTGTAAGCACAGACACTCAGAGGTGAAAGACTTGTAACTAACTGTAAGCACAGACACTCAGATGTGAAATACTTCAAAAGATCCATGATGGACATCAAGGAATCTCAAAGTGCCAAGCAAGGGCCCAGCAGTCAGTGTGGTGGACAGGAATTTCATCCCAGATCCGACAAGCAGTCGACAGGTGTGAAATCTGCCTAAAACACAGAACAGCCGCTCATACCCTCCCTCCATTCCTGAACAACCATGGCAAAAGGTGGGAATGGCCCTACTTGAGTGGAACAAGACTTCGGCTGAGAACACCTTCAGGGCTGTAAAAGAAGCCTTTGTCTGCCATGGAGTTACGGACACAGTAGTTTCAGACAATGGACCGCAGTTCTCCTCAAAGATCTTCTGAGTATACACTGAGTGCATAAAAACATTAGGAACACCTGCTCTTTCCATGATAGACTGACCAGGTGAATCCAGGTGAAAGCCATGATCCCTTATTGATGTCACCTGTTAAATCCACTTAAATTATTGTAGGTGAAGGGGAGGAGACAGGTCAACTTCTTATGGTATAGGGGACGCTTGCGTCCCACTTGGCCAAAAACCAGGGAAAATGCAGCGCGGCAAATTCAAATAAATTGATATAAAAATCAAACTTTCATTAAATAACACATGTAAGATACTACATTAAAGCTACACTCGTTGTGAATCGAGCCAACATGTCAGATTTTTTAAAGGCTTTTCGGCGAAAGCATAAGCAGCTATTATCTGATGATAGCACAACAGTAAACAAACAAAACGCAGAAATAAAATATAAAACATGCCTTACCTTTGAGGAGCTTCTTTTGTTGGCACTCCAATATGTCCCATAAACATCACAATTGGTCCTTTTGTTCTATTAATTCCATCCATATATATCCAAAATGCCAATTTATCTGGCGCGTTTGATCCAGAAAAAAACAGCTTCCAAAATGCGCAACGTCACTACAAAATATTTCAAAAGTTGCCTATAAACTTTGCCAAAATATTTCAAATTACTTTTGTAATACAACTTTAGGTATTTTTAAATGTTAATAATCGATCAAATTGAAAAAAATCTGTGTTCAATACAGGAACACAACAAACCAAGCTACTTTTCAAGTCTTGAGCAACTCTCAACAGTGTTACGCAGTTCCTAGTTGGCATCATTGAACAAATGAATAACCTCAACCAAATTCCAAAGACTGGTGACATCCAGTGGAAGCGGTAGGAACTGAAAATAAATATAAATAAGAAATAAGAAATATCGTTTGCCAATGAGAACTCAGTGAACAGACAGAGTTAAAACAAAATTCTGAACGGTTAGTCCTCTGGGTTTTGCCTGCTACATAAGTTATGTTATACTCACAGACATGATTCAAACAGTTTTAGAAACTTCAGAGTGTTTTCTATCCAAATCTACTAATACTATGCATATCTTATATTCTTGGAATGAGTAGCAGGAAGTTGAAATTGGGCACGCTATTTATCTAAAAGTGAAAATGCTTCCCCCTAATCCTTAAGAAGTTAAAGAAGGATTTTTAGGCCTTAAGACAATTGAGACATGGATTGTGTATGTGTGCCATTCAGAGGGTGAATGGGAAAGACAAAAGATTGAAATGCCTTTTGAAATGGGTATGGTAGTAGGTGCCAGGCTTGTGTCAAGATTGTTTTTTTATTTTCATAATTAGTAGGCTGACACATTACCTTTAGCTATACAGAATATCTCACCACCATGCTTTTCCATCTCCTCTCTCCTTTATTCCATTTTCTATGACACCGAGAGAGGGACTGTCAACAGTTTCATGAAATAGCCTTGTGAAAACATGTTACTATCCATGTTCCTGAAGAGATTTCACATGGTTTCCCAAAATAATCACTGGGTAGTTGCAGGGACAAGGTTGGCGAGTCCATGGCTTACCGAGTTTGGGTGGAATATCACCCGTTGATAACCAGAGTAGCCTACCCCGCATGAGTGAACCACCCTGAGTGAAACGAACTGGAGGGAAAGGAGCTTCCATTCGCTATGGATGATATGGGTTTTTTCTCTTGCCTCTTTTCCTGCCCATTTGATAATGGGCCATTCTAAATCAGAACTCATTTGACATATTAGTAAAGACAAGATTAAATTGAGAATAGTCTGATGGGTGAAATTATGATCACTTGATGAGAGAACAGCTGTGCAGCTTGAGGCAAGGAACAGAGATGAAGCATTTTTTGCTACTTTCTCAAACCATCAATAGTCTGTAGTCGCACCATGCAGCCAAAACATGTTTGATTTCTGAGACATTCTAAGGCTTGTAATCATTCACAACTAAAGTTGCCAAATAAATCTAAACCAAGCATATTAGACATGTTTCAAATGATCACTTTTACGCTGAACATAGCCACTTCATATGACACTCGCTACAGAATGGGAAAAATATTGTTTCTATTTTATTCAGATAACTTCAATTATATTCTTCTTACTATAAAATCATATAATATAAAATAATGGGCCAGGGACTTAAAAGCATATCTTGTCTGCTAAATGAACAGGCCTACAACCCATGGCATGGCGCTTGTTCTTCTGAAATACATTTTCTTCATCTCATAAGGTTTCTTTAAACCTGACTAAAATAAATAAGTGATTTATTGTGATGGTGTATATTCAATGGATTTATTGTACTTTTTAAAATGTAGATGCTCCAAAGGAGGCTTGTTTACGTGGAGGCCGGGAGACGCTAAATGTGTTTATGTTCATTCGGGTCAATTACCGTGCGACCGGCAGTCTCTTGCATGACAATGACCATCTGACAAAATGTAATGACCTCCACATCTGTAACTATACCTGGTTTTATCTTACTAACCACCTGACAAAATGTAATGACCGCCACATCTGTAACTATACCTGTTTTTTATCTTACTAACCACCTGACAAAATGTAATGACCTCCACATCTATAACTATACCTGGTTTTTATCTTACTAACCATCTGACAAAATGTAATGACCTCCACATCTATAACTATACCTGTTTTTTATCTTACTAACCATCTGACAAAATGTAATGACCTCCACATCTGTAACTATACCTGGTTTTTATCTTACTAACCATCTGACAAAATGTAATGACCTCCACATCTGTAACTATACCTGGTTTTTATCTTATTAACCACCTGACAAAATGTAATGACCTCCACATCTGTAACTATACCTGTTTTTTATCTTACTAACCACCTGACAAAATGTAATGACCTCCACATCTATAACTATACCTGGTTTTTATCTTACTAACCACCTGACAAAATGTAATGACCTCCACATCTATAACTATACCTGTTTTTTATCTTACTAACCACCTGACAAAATGTAATGACCTCCACATCTGTAACTATACCTGTTTTTATCTTACTAACCACCTGACAAAATGTAATGACCTCCACATCTATAACTATACCTGGTTTTTATCTTACTAACCATCTGACAAAATGTAATGACCTCCACATCTATAACTATACCTGTTTTTTATCTTACTAACCATCTGACAAAATGTAATGACCTCCACATCTATAACTATACCTGGTTTTTATCTTACTAACCATCTGACAAAATGTAATTCCACATCTATAACTATACCTGTTTTTATCTTACTAACCATCTGACAAAATGTAATGACCTCCACATCTATAACTATACCTGGTTTTTATCTTACTAACCATCTGACAAAATGTAATGACCTCCACATCTATAACTATACCTGGTTTTTATCTTACTAACCATCTGACAAAATGTAATGACCTCCACATCTGTAACTATACCTGGTTTTTATCTTACTAACCACCTGACAAAATGTAATGACCTCCACATCTATAACTATACCTGGTTTTTATCTTACTAACCACCTGACAAAATGTAATGACCTCCACATCTGTAACTATACCTGTTTTTATCTTACTAACCACCTGACAAAATGTAATGACCTCCACATCTATAACTATACCTGGTTTTTATCTTACTAACCACCTGACAAAATGTAATGACCTCCACATCTATAACTATACCTGGTTTTTATCTTACTAACCATCTGACAAAATGTAATGACCTCCACATCTATAACTATACCTGTTTTTTTATCTTACTAACCACCTGACAAAATGTAATGACCTCCACATCTGTAACTATACCTGGTTTTATCTTACTAACCATCTGACAAAATGTAATGACCTCCACATCTGTAACTATACCTGGTTTTATCTTACTAACCATCTGACAAAATGTAATGACCTCCACATCTGTAACTATACCTGGTTTTTATCTTACTAACCACCTGACAAAATGTAATGACCGCCACATCTGTAACTATACCTGGTTTTTATCTTACTAACCACATCTGTAACTAACTACCTGGTTTTATCTTACTAACCACCTGACAAAATGTAATGACCTCCACATCTGTAACTATACCTGTTTTTTATCTTACTAACCACCTGACAAAATGTAATGACCGCCACATCTGTAACTATACCTGTTTTTTATCTTACTAACCACCTGACAAAATGTAATGACCTCCACATCTGTAACTATACCTGGTTTTTATCTTACTAACCACCTGACAAAATGTAACCACAAGGTCAAATGTTATTTCTAGGGGGTTTAGCGTTAAGGTTAGAATTAGGGTTAGGGTTAGAATTATGTGAATCGTTAGGAGCTAGGGTTAGTTTCAGGGTTAGGGTTAAGATAGGTTTTTAGGTTAAAGTTAGGGTAAGAGTACGTGTTAAGGTTAAGGTTAGGGATAGGGGTTAGGGAAAATAGGATTTTGAATGGGACTGAATTGTGTGTCCCCACAAGGTTAGCTGTACAAGACTTTGTGTGTGTGACTAACAGTTTGTTTTCTCAGTCAGGTGTTCCCCCATGGTCTTCCTGATGAGTTCACGCTGGTCTTCACTTTGCTCCTCAAGAAGAAAACACTGAGAGACAACATCTACCTCTTCCAGATCTCTGATGAACAGGGATACCCACAGGTATACACTTCTCTTTTCACCTCCCTCTCTCATCTCTGTCCTCTACCCTCTTTTATTACGCTCTTTCCTCCCCTCTTCCTTCTCTCCATCACACTCTCTCCTCTCCTCTGTCTCTCCCTCATCTCTCTCTCTCTCTCTTCTGCTCCCTCTTTCATCTCTCCCCTCTCCATCTCTCTCTCTCTTTCTTCTGTTCTCTCCTCTATCTGTTCCATCTCTCTCTTTCCTCCCCTCTTCCTTCTCTCCATCACACTCTCCTCTCCTCTGTCTCTCCCTCATCTCTCTCTCTCTCTCTTCTGCTCCCTCTTTCATCTCTCCCCTCTCCATCTCTCTCTCTCTTTCTTCTGTTCTCTCCTCTATCTGTTCCATCTCTCTCTTTCCTCTCCTCCATCTCTCCACTCTCTATCCTCCCTTCAGCTTCTCCTCTCTTCTCCTCTCTCTCTCTCTGTCTCATTATCATTCATGTTACTTCTATAATAAGTCTGAAGCCACATTTAAATACTCCATGTTTATGATGAATTGCAGGCAAACCATCTCATTATAAATGATTGATTGTGTGTTTTCAGTGGCAATAATTAGTATACAGTATATTACCTTTGTCTATGTCTTTGCTAACTTTACAGTGTGTTCCATGTAGCCCATATTGAGACACAAAGCACTGTACTGAACGTGTAGCTCCTTCTCCTAGTGGCTACTGCTTGGGACTGGATAGGCATATTCAATGAGACATTGGCTTCAACATTGCTTACACCTACAACACAATATCAGATTCTGTCAGATCTGTAGACTTCTCTGTAGAGGTGTTGTTTCCCAAACAGATGTGATACAACTGTTTTTTCCCTGTCTCTCCTCCCCTCCCCTGCCTCCTCGTCTCCCCCTCCCCTCCCCTGCCTCCTCCTCTTCCCCTCTCTCCTCCCCCTCCCCCTCCCCTCCCCTCCCCTCCCCTGCCTCATCCTCTCCCCCTCTCTCTTCCTTCCTTCCTTCCTCTCCCCCACTCCGTCCTCCCTCCCCCTAGTTCTCTCTTGACCTGAATGGCCCTGAGGCCACCCTGTCCCTGCGTGCGCGGGGGGCCGACCCCCTGAGTGACCCAGTTGGGTGTTTGTTCAGTGGGGAGGGCGTTGAGTCTCTCCTGGACAGTGGCTGGCACAAACTGTCCCTCAGCGTCCAACAGGGAGCAGCCTCTCTACACGTGGACTGCAGCTCCATCCAGACCATGCCCCTGGAGCCCCGGGGAGAGCTACCCACCAAAGGACACACCCTGCTGGGCATCAGAGCCACTGATGCTGCCCCTGTGGAGGTATTGACTGGAAGACCAGAGAGGGAGGGGGGGGGGGTTGATTGTGGTAGGAAGTTGGGTGTAGGGAGATGGGGTTGGGTCAACCTGTATGTGAGGAGGAGCTATATGGAGGTGAAGACTGTGGGAGGAGGGAAGAGATGGAGGGAGAGGTAGAGAGGCTTGGAGGAGGAGAGAGATGTAAGGAAAGGTGGAGAGGATGGGAGGAGGGAGGATATGGAGGGAGAGGTGGAGATTGTGGAAAGAGGGGACAGGTATACTTAGGGGTGATGGTTGGGGCTGTAGTAGTGGGCTTGTAGTTGTAGTGGGTATACTTGGTCTCTAACAATATTTGTTATCCTTCTCTCTCTCTCTCTCTCTCTCTTCCTCTCTCTCGCTCTCTCTCTTCCATTCTCTCTGCCCCCTTTCCTCTTCATCTCTGCCCGTCTCACAGATGGACATTCAGCAGGTGATGGTGTACTGTGACGCCTCCCTGGCCAGTCAGGAGGCCTGCTGTGAGATACCTGGTGCTCGGGTGAGAACACCAGACATTACATATCGCTCCCACAACCACCACACCAACCATCACACAATGCTTCTGCAACCATCACACAACGCTTTTACAACCATCACACATCGCTCCCACATCCACCACAACAACCATCACACAATGCTTCTGCAACCATCACACAACGCTTTTACAACCACCACACCAACCATCACACAATGCTTCTGCAACCATCACACAACGCTTCTGCAACCATCACACAACGCTTTTACAACCATCACACATCGCTCCCACATCCACCACAACAACCATCACACAATGCTTCTGCAACCATCACACCGACCATCACACAACGCTTTTACAACCATCACACATCGCTCCCACATCCACCACACCAACCATCACACAATGCTTCTGCAACCATCACACAACGCTTTTACAACCATCACACATCGCTCCCACATCCACCACACCAACCATCACACAATGCTTCTGCAACCATCACACAACGCTTTTACAACCATCACACAATGCTTCTGCAACCACCACACCAACCATCACACAACGCTTCTGCAACCATCACACCGACCATCACACAACGCTTTTACAACCATCACACATCGCTCCCACATCCACCACAACAACCATCACACAATGCTTCTGCAACCATCACACCGACCATCACACAACGCTTTTACAACCATCACACATCGCTCCCACATCCACCACAACAACCATCACACAATGCTTCTGCAACCATCACACTGACCATCACACAACGCTTTTACAACCATCACACATCGCTCCCACAACCACCATCATATGTAGACTTGTTGACAGTTGGTATCAAGCGGATTGTGCAGAATCAACTATGTTGACAGAGAAAGAGAGAAAGAGAGAGCTCAGGGATGGGTGGAGAGCACAGCCATTTCTGAGATGATTTTTAACCTGAAGGCATTTCCGCCCTGATGTCTGTTTTTGTCTGTACACACTTTTTGTACATATGCGGAAGTGTCCTTCATGTGTGTGAGTATGTGTGCCTGTGTGTGTGTGTGTGTTTGTATGTTTGTTTGTGTCTCTGTGTGTCTCTCTGTACTCTGCATATAGGCCTATGTATGAAAGACAGACAAACAGGGGAGAGAAGTTACTCAGAACACCTTCAGAACTGTAGAACAGCCCAGAACACTTTCAGAACCCTCTAGAAAAAAAGTGATTTCCTTTGAAGAGGAGAGGAGGAAGAGACATCCAACACTCCTCCCTCTTCTCTTGCACTCTGAGCTGTCTGCTGTAGGGCTCACCGGAAACACTGTTTAGAACTGATCCAGGAGCTGCAGCACACACATCCCACCAGTAGTTCTGAGAAGAGACATCCAACTCTCCTCCCTCTTCTCTTGCACTCTGAGCTGTCTGCTGTAGGGCTCACCGGAAACACTGTTTAGAACTGATCCAGGAGCTGCAGCACACACATCCCACCAGTAGTTCTGAGAAGAGACATCCAACTCTCCTCCCTCTTCTCTTGCACTCTGAGCTGTCTGCTGTAGGGCTCACCGGAAACACTGTTTAGAACTGATCCAGGAGCTGCAGCACACACATCCCACCAGTACTTCTGAGAAGAGACATCAGCTGTTTGATAAAGATAGGAGAGAGATGTCACAGAGAAAAGTGGGAGATGACAGTTTTATCAACCTGGACTGGGGTAGATTCGAACCACTCCAATTAGTATGATATGTTATTTTTCAATTAGTTAGATAGGTGGCAAGGTGGCCAACGTTAACCTCTAGCGTCGAGCAATCCCGTATCCGGGAGCGTAATCATAGCCTCAAGCTCATTACCATAACGCAACGTTTCCTATTCATGAAAATAGCAAATTAAATTAAATAAATATATTCAAACATAAGCTTAGCCTTTTGTTAACAACACTGTCATCTCAGATTTTCAAAATATGCTTTTCAACCAAAGCTACACAAGCATTTGTGTAAGAGTATTGATAGCCTAGCATAGCATTAAGCCTAGCATTCAGCAGGCAACATTTTCACAAAAACAAGAAAAGCATTCAAATAAAATCTTTTACCTTTGAAGAACTTTGGATGTTTTCAATGACGAGACTCTTAGTTAGATAGCAAATGTTCATTTTTTCCCAAAATATTATTTGTGTAGACGAAATAGCTCCGTTCTGTTCATCACGTTTGGCAAAGATAAAGACCGGAAAATGCAGTCACTTACAACGCCAAACTTTTTTCCAAATTAGCTCCATAATATCGACAGAAACATGGCAAACGTTGTTTAGAATCAATCCTCAAGGTGATTTTCACATATCTATTCGATAATCTATCAGTGGTGGCAGTTGGCTTCTCATCAGAAGCAAACGGAAAAATACTGCAGCTGGAGATTACGCAATAATTGCACCAAGCGACCACCTGGTAGATGTAGTCTCTTATGGTCAATCTTCCAATGATATGCCTACAAATACATCACAATGCTGCAGACACCTTGGGGAAAACGTGGAAAATGTAAGCTGACTCCTAGCTCCTTCACAGCCATATAAGGAGTCATTGGCATGAGGCAGTTTTAAAAAATGTGGCACTTCCTGATTGGATTTTTATCTGGGTTTTTTCTGTAACATCAGTTCTGTGGCACTCACAGATAATATCTTTGCAGTTTTGGAAACGTCAGAGTGTTTTCTTACCAAAGATGTCAATTATATGCATAGTCGAGCATCTTTTCGTGACAAAATATTTTGTTTAAAACAGGAGCGTTTTTCATCCCAAAATTAAAATAGTGCCCCCTATATCCAAGAAGTTAACAGGTTTGGGTTAGGGTTAGGAGTTAGGTTCAAGGGTTATGCGAAGGGTTAGCTAACATGCTAAGTAGTTGCAAAGTTGCTAATTAGCTAAAATGCTACAGTTGTCCGTGATGAGATTCAAACACACACTATTTGGGTTTCTGGACATTCATGTTATATGCCCACCAATCCATCCTGACCAATCACCCTACCTGCTTGTTTTGGCTAAAGTAACCTTCGGTTTTATGTAACCATACCAAATGTAACATTTACTCATTTGAGTGTCCCGAGACCAGGCTGGTTTTATGACTAGACTTGGAGTATCAGAGAGGACTAGGCTCACTGTCGTGTGTTACCATGGAAGACCCCTCAATGTGTTGACCTGTTGCACTACTTTGTCGTCAGTTCAGCTGTTTCCAGGCAGTTCCCTGATGTTTGCTACCTGTAGGCTACACTTTCACCTTAGACCAAAGCCCTTGATCATGACTCTCCGTTACGTTACATGTGAGTGTCATTGGACGAAGGCGTCTTCTGTGCAGGGGAGTTTAGAGCCCTGACGCTCAATCTGAACATTACCACACAGCACTTGAGGGCCGGTTTAGGAAGCGGAAGGACCTTATCTTTCATATCAGCAAGATAATAATTTAAAAAAGTGAAATTGATACACATCTTGATAGAGTTAATGTTCCCACTCGGCCACATCTCCATGTTACAGACAAGAGGCGACCACATGTGCTAATTAGCTAGCTAGTGTGCTCTGAACATCTGTGTGTAGTGTAACTCGAGATGGAAGCATCCATAGCTGTATGGATCTGTGTGTAGTGTAACTCAGGATGGAAGCACCCATAGCTGTATGGACCTGTGTGTAGTGTAACTAGGGATGGCTGTATGGACCTGTGTGCAGTGTAACTAGGGATGGAAGCACCCATAGCTGTATCGACCTGTGTGTAGTGTAACTCAGGATGGAAGCACCCATAGCTGTATGGACCTGTGTGTAGTGTAACTCAGGATGGAAGCACCCATAGCTGTATGGACCTGTGTGTAGTGTAACTCAGGATGGAAGCACCCATAGCTGTATGGACCTGTGTGTAGTGTAACTAGGGATGGAAGCACCCATAGCTGTATAGACCTGTGTGTAGTGTAACTCGAGATGGCTGTATGGACCTGTGTGTAGTGTAACTCGAGATGGCTGTATGGACCTGTGTGTAGTGTAACTCCAGATGGCTGTATGGACCTGTGTGTAATGTAACTCTAGATGGCTGTATGGACCTGTGTGTAGTGTAACTCCAGATGGCTGTATGGACCTGTGTGTAGTGTAACTCCAGATGGCTGTACGGACCTGTGTGTAGTGTAACTCCAGATGGCTGTATGGACCTGTGTGTAGTGTAACTCCAGATGGCTGTATGGACCTGTGTGTAGTGTAACTCCAGATGGCTGTATGGACCTGTGTGTAGTGTAACTCCAGATGGCTGTATGGACCTGTGTGTAGTGTAACTCCAGATGGCTGTATGGACCTGTGTGTAGTGTAACTCCAGATGGCTGTATGGACCTTTGTGTAGTGTAACTCCAGATGGCTGTATGGACCTGTGTGTCGTGTAACTCCAGATGGCTGTATGGACCTGTGTGTAGTGTAACTCCAGATGGCTGTATGGACCTGTGTGTAGTGTAACTCCAGATGGCTGTATGGACCTGTGTAGTGTAACTCCAGATGGCTGTATGGACCTGTGTGTAGTGTAACTCCAGATGGCTGTATGGACCTGTGTGTAGTGTAACTCCAGATGGCTGTATGGACCTGTGTGTAGTGTAACTCCAGATGGCTGTATGGACCTGTGTGTAGTGTAACTCCAGATGGCTGTATGGACCTGTGTGTAGTGTAACTCCAGATGGCTGTATGGACCTGTGTGTAGTGTAACTCCAGATGGCTGTATGGACCTGTGTGTAGTGTAACTCCAGATGGCTGTATGGACCTGTGTGTAGTGTAACTCCAGATGGCTGTATGGACCTGTGTGTAGTGTAACTCCAGATGGCTGTATGGACCTGTGTGTAGTGTAACTCCAGATGGCTGTATGGACCTGTGTGTAGTGTAACTCCAGATGGCTGTATGGACCTTTGTGTAGTGTAACTCCAGATGGCTGTATGGACCTGTGTGTAGTGTAACTCCAGATGGCTGTATGGACCTGTGTGTAGTGTAACTCCAGATGGCTGTATGGACCTTTGTGTAGTGTAACTCCAGATGGCTGTATGGACCTGTGTGTAGTGTAACTCCAGATGGCTGTATGGACCTGTGTGTAATGTAACTCCAGATGGCTGTAGTGTAACTCCAGATGGCTGTATGGACCTGTGTGTAGTGTAACTCCAGATGGCTGTATGGACCTGTGTGTAGTGTAACTCCAGATGGCTGTATGGACCTGTGTGTAGTGTAACTCCAGATGGCTGTATGGACCTGTGTGTAGTGTAACTCCAGATGGCTGTATGGACCTGTGTGTAGTGTAACTCCAGATGGCTGTATGGACCTGTGTGTAGTGTAACTCCAGATGGCTGTATTGACCTGTACACAACTGCTACAGTAAGTGTATCTGTTTTATTTGAAGGGTTCTTTCTCGCTGATGAAAGATAAGGACCATATGTTTCGAAAGCCATATCGAAGTTTCTAAACATTAAAGTGGGATTTAAGCTCACATTAGCCAGTCGTGGTCAAAGCTAATGGCTGAAAACTGTAAGGAGAAGACAGATTGCTACCTTTATGAGAGCTACTTTGACTTCTGATCTCTCTGTCTCTCAGTGCCCCCCTGGTGCCCTCAAGAGTCGCCGCGCTGCCGAAAACGAGCTGGAGCAGCAGGTCCTTGCCTTTAATCAGGTAACACACACACATGTGCACGCAGTACACACATGCACACTCAAATATATGAACAGACAAGCTAACAAGACTACTGGCTAAGCAGGAACAGGTAGACAAAGGGAGGGAGCAGTTCTGCCAAAATATTCCATAGTTTTTTCCTTATAATCATAGTTTCTCCCCTGATAATTATGAATCCAATCTCAGCCAAAGAGACGACAGTGGCATGATAAATATCTCCCCTCCACAACCACTACGGAGACATGTTCATGTTTAAAAAATGTGCAACAGTTCTAGATTGCTAGATAAATATTGATATTCATTATATTTTGAAGCCATTTTCACCCTCTCTCATTCCATGATTCATGTTAATGCAATCTATTTCCAATTATCCATTCATTGGGCTTGCTGTTTGTCTTATGGAGAGCCGTTGTTAACTCAAGGCTCTGGCAGACTACAGACAGCAGTACTCAATCCCATAGAATACTGTTCCTCAGCCAGACACAATAACAGGAACTGAGCTGTGTTTGTGTGCATGTAGGAGCTTATAGGTGTGGTGCCACTGACTCTTAAACTGCTGTCTGAATTTGTAATGAGATCCAGGTGTCTGGCAGTGATAGCACTAACCAATGAAATAACAGTGGACAGTAAAGGATGTTCTTATTTGGACAATATAAGAAAGTCTCCATGTAAACCAAGTGGTTACCATGGCATTATTAATTATAATGTTAACCCCACCCCTTCCGGCTGACAACAGATGTCTTCATGCCACGACTGCAACGTCATTTACACACACAAACGTTATGCTTTGACACACGTGTGCACAGTGCAGCACACACACACACACACACACTCCTACACAAACACACACAAACCTACACACTCTCTCTTTCGCACACACACACACACACACACACACACACACACACACACACACACACACACACACACTCCACACAAACACACACACACACACACACTCTCTTACACAAACACACACAAACCTACACACACACACACACACACACACACACACACACACACACACACACACTGACACTCACATTACATTCCTGGTGTGTCAGAGTGTATAAGTCATCTTGGCTTTGCTTATTGAAAGCAGGACTGAAACATCTGCACGGCACACCAGGGTCATGGACTTAGTAATACTGTACGTGTGTACTCCTAGCTGCAGTGTGTGTGTGTGTGTGTGTGTGTGTGTGTGTGTGTGTGTGTGTGTGTGTGTGTGTGTGTGTGTGTGTGTGTGTGGAAGTCTCAGTCAGTTCTCATTATTTCCTCTTGATTCTTTTCTTTCTGTCCTTTTTTTCTCCTGTCCGACCTTTCTGAAAGGTCAACCCAAACCCCTAAACACTCTGGCTTTGATCCTTCCCCCTCCACATGATTTTCCAGGTTGATGTCCCTAACCACATCTTTCCCCCTCCCCTCGAAAACTATCTCTACCTCTCTCATAGACTTTTAACACTCACTGCTTTCACTTTATTGTTTATTGTCTGTCTGTCTGTCTGTCTGTCTGTCTGTCTGTCTGTCTGTCTGTCTGTCTGTCTGTCTGTCTGTCTGTCTGTCTGTCTGTCTGTCTGTCTGTCTGTCTGTCTGTCTGTCTGTCTGTTTTTCTATCCTCTATATCTATTTCCCTCTCCTTTTCACTTCTACCCCCCACCCCTCTCTCTCTCTCTCTCTCTCTCTCTCTCTCTCTCTCTCTCTCTCTCTCTCTCTCTCTCTATCTCTCTCTCTCATTCTCCTTTACCCCATCTCCCTCTCTCCCTCTCCTCTCCTCTCTCCTCTCTCTCTCTCTCTCTCTCTCTCTCTCTCTCTCTCTCTCTCTCTCTCTCTCTCCTTCTCCTTTACCCCATCTCTCTCTATCTCTCTCTCCTTCTCCTTTACCCCATCTCTCTCTATCTCGCTCTCCTTCTCCTTTACCCCATCTTTCTCTATCTCAGGGTTTATTAGTGATCTGTTTCACCACTCCTCCTTACACCTCTCTTTTCTCCTCCATCCTTTCTTTTTCCCTTTAAAATGCACTCTGGATAAGAGCATCTGGCTAATGACCAGCATGTTCATTTAGATATCTTTCTTCATCCACTCTCTGTTGTGCTGCTGATGCAATGAAATGTAATGTTAGTGGCTAGCTTCAGTGGTGCACATGTACAGTACATACAAAAAATTGCCATAGAATTCTGTTTAGCTGTTAGCATCTTAAGATCATCACATCACTACCAATACGTCGTCAAAAACCGAAGAGCTGTTAAAAATACATAAACTGGGAGTAGGTCCAACAATGTTGTAACTGTCCTCTTGTGGATTGTAAGTCATGAAAACGTCCTAGTGTTGTACATTTTGGTGTAAAAAATAGAACACTGAAACTTCTCTCCCTCTCTTTCTCTTTTTTTTGATTTCTCTAGGAGATCCTTGGATCCCAGGGCCTGGCAGAGGAAGTGAGTCTCAAACTATCCCTCTCTCTCACGCACACACTTACACGTACGCTAGCGCACTAACACACACACACACACCCACCCACCCACACACACACACACACACACACACACACACACACACACACACACACACACCCACACATACACACACACACACATACACACACACACACACACACTTTATCCTGTATTACTGAAAAAGCTGAGGGGAGACTTTTGCAACGTGTCAGTTGGCGTCCAATCAGGAAGAAAATATGTAGGCAACATGAGCCAAGCAGAGTATTTGTTTATACAGATTAGGACAGGGTCTTGTGACCCAAACCAAGCCAGTTACTTGCACCATTTACTGTACTCCAAGAACGGGCAGAGAAGGAGCGCAACAGCGGGAGATGAGACGGTGTGACTCACACACACACACAAACAGACACACACCACACACACACACACAGCTCCGCTACTGACAGCTGACAGTGGGTGATATACACATCATTCATTATACTGTATACCCCGGCTCTGTGGGGATTTGCCTATTTATTTTGTCATTCTCCAACAATGGCAGAATTCTGTTCATAAATAGCATACAAAACTCCAGACACTTCATTATTGCATTCCAGGGTTAATATTGTCTTAATAATCTCCCATGGCACAGTATAATGTAGGATATACAACCACTGAATATAATGAGACAGAATCATCTCTCTCTATTGCAAGTGTTTCACAGCTATGAACCCACGCAGTTAGTATTGTGTGTGTGTGTGTGTGTGTGTGTGTGTGTGTGTGTGTGTGTGTGTGTGTGTGTGTGTGTGTGTGTGTGTGTGTGGAAACATCAGGACTGGTTCGATGAAAACTCCACATACATCTCCAACCTAACAGCACACACACGGTACAGAAAGACACACTCAACAGCCCTACATCTGAGGCCCTCAAACAGCAATGGCAAGAGCAGCAGACGGAGGCACAGAATGCTCTACGACATCTACAAAATGAGTGGTGGATCTCCAAAGCACAAGAAATCCAAGCTTGTGCCGACAGCTATGACATGCACAACTTTTATGATACCCTGAAGACCACCCACGGCCTAAGAAGTTGCATTCTCTGTCCCCCCAGAAGTGCAGATGGGTCAACTCTCATAAAGGACCAAACTAAGATAGTCCAGAGGTGGGGTGAACACTTTGTAGCTTAAACCTTAAACCTTAAACCAGCCGACCCAGTTGACTACTCAGGCCTGGAGGAGCTCCCAACGCTGACCACCATCCAGAGTCTTGATCTCCCACCAACCTTTTCTGAGGTCTGGTTCTAAAGACTGTTGACATATAGTGGAAGCCTTAGGAAGTGCAACATAACCAATATCCCACTGTATCTTCGATAGGCTATCAGTTGAAAACCTACAAACCTCCACTTCCTGGTTGGATTTTTCTCAGGTTTTCGCCTGACATATGAGTTCTGTTATAGTCACAGACATCATTCAAACAGTTTTAAAAACGTCAGAGTGTTTTCTATCCAAATATACTAATTATATGCATATAATTACTTCTGGGCCTGAGTAGCAGGCAGTTACCTCTGGACACCTTATTCATCCAAGCTACTCAATACTGCCCCCCTGTCACCAAGAAGTTAAGACATGAAGGTCAGTCAATCTGGAACCTTTCAAAAACTTTGAAAGTTTCTTCAAGTGCAGTCGCAATACCCATCAAGTGCAATGATGAAACTGGCTCTCATGAGGACCACCACAGGAAAGTTACCTGTGGCGAGTTACCTCTGCTGCAGAGGATAAGTTCATTAGAGTTAATTGCACCTCAGATTGCAGCTCAAATAAATGCTTCACAGAGTTCAAGTAACAGACACATCTCGACATCAACTGTTCAGAGGAGACTGTGTGAAACAGGTCTTCATGGTTGAATTACTGCAATGAAATCACTACTAAAGGACACCAATAAGAAGAAGAGACTTGCTTGGGCCAAGAAACAGGAGCAATGGACATTAGACTGTTGGAAATCTGTTCTTTGGTTTGATGAGTCCAAATTTTTGTTCCAACAACCGTGTCATTGTGAGATGCAGAGTAGGTGACCGGATGATCTCTGCATGTGTGGTTCCCACCATAAAGTATGCATGGGTGGAGGTGTGATGGTGTGGGGGTGCTTTTCTGGTGACACTGTCTGTAATTTATTTCGAATTCAAGGCACACTCAACCAGCATTGCTACCACAGCATTCTGCAGTGATACACCATCCCATCTGGTTTGTGCTTAGTGGGACTATCATTTGTTTTACAACAGGACAATGACCTAAAACACACCTCCAGGCTGTGTAAGGGCTGTCCTCCATAATCATCCGACCTCAACCCTATTGAGATGGTTTGGGATGAGTTAGACTGCAGAGTGAAGGAAAAGCAGCCAACAAGTGCTCAGCTTATGTGGGAACTCCTTCAAGACTGTTGGAATAGCATTCATTATCAAGCTGGTTGAGAGAATGCCAAAGGTTTGCAAGGCTGTCATCAAGGAAAAGGGTGGCTACTTTGAAGAATCAAAAATATTTGTTTAACACTTTTTTAGATACTACATGATTCCATGTGTTATTTCATAGTTTTGATGTCTTCACTATTATTCTACAATGTAGAAAATAGTACAAAATAAAGAAAAAGCCTTGAATGAGTAGGTGTGTCCAAACTTTTGACTGGTCCTGTACATGCTCCGGTGTCAACCGAGCCCGCACCAGCCCCAGCAGCACAGCTCTGGTGTCAACCGAGCCCGCACCAGCCCCAGCAGCACAGCTTTGGTGTCAACCGAGCCCGCACCAGCCCCAGCAGCCAGCCGAGCCCGCACCAGCCCCAGCAGCACAGCTCTGGTGTCAACCGAGCCCGCACCAGCCCCAGCAGCACAGCTCTGGTGTCAACCGAGCCCGCACCAGCCCCAGCAGCACAGCTCTGGTGTCAACCGAGCCCGCACCAGCCCCAGCAGCACAGCTCTGGTGTCAACCGAGCCCGCACCAGCCCCAGCAGCACAGCTCTGGTGTCAACCGAGCCCGCACCAGCCCCAGCAGCACAGCTCTGGGGTCCGTACACCCACCCCCTGCATCGCATGTTTCCTGGTCGAGAGAGAGATGGTGGTAGGAAACAGGGACTATGCAGTAGGCACCGCGGGTGCCAATCATTGATGGACTTGCAGTTCCAACACACTGGAGAAAAACCGTCTCACTCCTCTTTTCTCCCTCCTTCTTTCTCTCCTTTAGCTCCCAGTCACACAATATGAATATATAAATGAACTGTGTGGTGTGAGGAGAGCTGGCTGGGCTGACACGCCTGGTGGTAGATGCTGTTTTAATTACCATACGTCCATTAGAGAAAAATTCACTTTAGCTATTTATTACACACACACCAAACTGCAGTGAGAATCTCCAGCTGGTCTGCACTCTCCGGTGCCGTGGGGACTTTACACGATCTATTGATCTCAGTCTCCTGAGAGGGAGGTGTGTGTATGTGTGTATATAGCCTCTGTTTAATTATTTCTAACTACATGTGAGCAAGTGTGTGAGAGAGTGTGAGTGAAATGTTGGAGGCCCCCTCCCCAAACACCTGTCTGCATCTCTTCAGAGAATATTTCAATGGTGTAACAGTACCACTCTCTGGTCATTAGAGAAACTGCAACCTAATCATGACACTGGGTGTGGATGTGCTTGACTTGCTTTGACTACAACTGGCCCTTCTAGTTGGGCCAATGGTCCCAAATTGGTACTGTGTGCTCTGATTGGTTCATACTTCCTATACCCGCTGATTTATTCATCCTGCTTACTGTCTTCCTGATTAGTTTCCACCGCATGGCATGTCTCTCCTCGACCTCATCAACGATACTACATCCTGTCACAGATATAAGTATGATCTGTGACTACCTGAGGTTGGGAGCTGGCTCTCCATTTGACGTTTGCTTGCCTTTTTGCATTGAATTTGGCCTCCACTGCTTTTAGTCTTTTCTTTCTCAGTGCTCATCACGGCATGCTATCAAAAGCAACTTCATCTCAAGAGACACAGCCTGACTCAGACGTTTTTTTCAGTCACTTGGCTTTATCGACATAGTACATTACAAAATGAATTTGGGCTTTTTTAGTTGCATCACTTTTCTCAAGTAAACATAAGATGGAAGCTCTCATGTCTAGGGCCCTGTGTTTTGGTTAATCATGTCACATGACCTGGATGTGACATGGTACAAAGAAGCACAAATGTAAAAGTGCCCCGTATTTTCCCTCTGGCTAATTATGGGACGATTTAAAGTGGAGTAATATCCTGGCAATAATATACTTCTAGTATGATAGAGGTGTTCATGTTTGGTTTGTTTGTTTCAGTTGACTTCAGTTGGACACGCTGGACAGCACGGAATGAAGGGAGAGAAGGGAGATCGGGTGAGATAGGAACACACACATACTGCAAATACACACTCAAACATGTACCCACACATCCATATGAAAATACTAAAAACACACACACGTGGAGCAGCAGTGAGGATGTGGCCGTAGGAGGGTGTACTCAGACGAATCCTGGGGGAATGTGTGAGGATGTGGCCGTAGGAGGGTGTACTCAGACGAATCCTGGGGGAATGTGTGAGGATGTGGCCGTAGGAGGGTGTACTCAGACTAATCCTGGGGGAATGTGTGAGGATGTGGCCGTAGGAGGGTGTACTGGGGAATGTGTGAGGATGTGGCCGTAGGAGGGTCGAATCCTGGGGAATGTGACGAATCCTGGGGGAATGTGTGAGGATGTGGCCGTAGGAGGGTGTACTCAGACTAATCCTGGGGAATGTGTGAGGATGTGGCCGTAGGGAGGTGTACTCAGAATCCTGGGGGAATGTGTGAGGATGTGGCGAATCCTGGGGAATGTGAGGATGTGGGAGGGTGTACTCAGATCCTGGGGGAATGTGTGAGGATCCTGGGGGGGGAATGTGTGAGGATGTGGCCGTAGGAGGGTGTACTCAGACGAATCCTGGGGGAATGTGTGAGGATGTGGCCGTAGGAGGGTGTACTCAGACGAATCCTGGGGGAATGTGTGAGGATGTGGCCGTAGGAGGGTGTACTCAGACGAATCCTGGGGGAATGTGTGAGGATGTGGCCGTAGGAGGGTGTACTCAGACGAATCCTGGGGAATGTGTGAGGATGTGGCCGTCAGGAATCCTGGGGGAATGTGTGAGGATGTGGCCGTAGGAGGGTGTACTCACGAATCCTGGGGAATGTGTGAGGATGTGGCCGTAGGAGGGTGTACTCAGACGAATCCTGGGGGAATGTGTGAGGATGTGGCCGTAGGAGGGTGTACTCAGGACGAGGAGGGTGTACTCAGGGGGAATGTGTGAGGATGTGGCCGTAGGAGGGTGTACTCAGACGAATCCTGGGGAATGTGTGAGGATGTGGCCGTAGGAGGGTGTACTCAGACCTGGGGGAATGTGTGATCCTGGGGGATCCTGGGGAATGTGAGGATGTGGCCGTAGGAGGGTGTACTCAGACGAATCCTGGGGGAGAGGTGTACTCAGACGAATCCTGGGGAATGTGTGAGGATGTGGCCGTAGGAGGGTGTACTACGAATCCTGGGGAATGTGTGAGGATGTGGCCGTAGGAATCCTGGGGAATGTGTGAGGATGTGGGGATGTGGCTGGGGAATGTGTGAGGATGTGGCCGTAGGAGGGTGTACTCAGACGGATCCTGGGGGAATGTGTGAGGATGTGGCCGTAGGAGGGTGTACTCAGACGAATCCGAGGATCCTAGGAGGGGGGAATGTGTGTGAGGATGTGGCGTAGGAGGGTGTACTCAGGCGAATCCTGGGGAATGTGTGAGGATGTGGCCGTAGGAGGGTGTACTCAGACAAATCCTGGGGGAATGTGTGAGGATGTGGCCGTAGGAGGGTGTACTCAGACGAATCCTGGGGGAATGTGTGAGGATGTGGCCGTAGGAGGGTGTACTCAGACGAATCCTGGGGGAATGTGTGAGGATGTGGCTGTCAGGATCCTGGGGTGTACTCAGACGAATCCTGGGGGAATGTACTGAGGATGTGGCCGTAGGAGGGTGTACTCAGACGAATCCTGGGGGAATGTGTGAGGATGTGGCTGTAGGAGGGTGTACTCAGACAGGATCCTGGGGGAATCAGTGGCCGTAGGAGGGTCCTGGGGGAATGTGTGAGGATGTGGCCGTAGGAGGGTGTACTCAGACAAATCCTGGGGGAATGTGTGACATCATCACCTGTGTCGTCCAGACACGCTGAGACACACACACATACACATACACATATACACACACATGCTCACTGATCACCCCAAAAACACAGCATCAGCATCACACACTGAGAGTTTCATAATTATTGTAATCACTGTCTCATTAGCAAAATTTTAATTATTTTAGCTTCACTTTCCAAATATACATTTTTATCTGCATTGATTTTGTGATTTATTGCCATACATACTAATTTCATAAAAACTTATCACCAGACTTTGTCTCGCTACCCCCCTCTGTTATTTCTCTCTCTCTCTCTCTCTCTCTCTCTCTCTGTATCTCCTCTCTATCTCTCTCTCTCTCTCTCTCTCTCTCTCTCTCTCTGTATCTCCCTCTCTCTCTCTCTCTCTCTCTCTCTCTCTCTCTCTCTGTATCTCCCTCTCTATCTCTCTCTCTATCTCTCCTAGGGTTCAGACTGCAGTAACTCTGGATCTGGTACAGTAAGTGGCTTGTCCATGTAAAAGACTGCATTGGCCCTCTAAGCTAGATAGCTCGGGGAGCCAACACAACTCTTCAGGTTCAGCATATCTAGCCATGCAACAACAATCATAACGTGTGGGTTCACCAACCTTAGAGACATGGTTGGAACTCTGGATTGAACAGGATATTATTAAGTATAATGATCTTGCTTATTTGAGAGTTTTAGCGTGAGTTGCACTGCCACGCATTGCTCTTCCTGTCTGTCTGTCTGCTAGGGCAATACAACAGAACTCTGAATCACTAAGTTAACTAATTGACCTGTGGACTTGAATTTATCTCCCCTTCCCCATCTAGGAACTACAAGATTACTGGAGTATAAATCATTTGTGTGTGTGTGTTTGTGTGTGTCTCATTTGTCTGTTTCTCAGTGCAAAGAGGGACGCATGGGACAGAAGGGGGAGAAAGGCGAGTCTGTGAGTATTTCTTCCTGGAGTGTAACTATTGTGTTGGGGGTGTTCAGTTCAGTGTAGTTTAGAGTGGGGTAAGACAGAGTATTCATTTGCAGAGTCTTTAGGCCTGTGTGTGTGTGTGTGTGTGTGTGTGTGTGTGTGTGTGTGTGTGTGTGTGTGTGTGTGTGTGTGTGTGTGTGTGTGTGTGTGTGTGATGTGTTATTTAGTATGCTCCATTGCTTCTGCAGAGTAGAGATGAGTTGTCAATATTACTGCTGCTCGTCAGTCTGCCTGGTCTCATTCTGGTCATTCTCTCTCTCTATCAGGTGCTGCCCGCTAACTGGGGAGAAGCTGTCGGACACAAGGTACGTCTGGTATACAACTGTCTGTCTGACAATCTATATGCCTGTCTGTCTGACATTCTATATGCATGTTTGTCTGTCTGTCTGACATTCTATATGCCTGTCTGTCTGTCCGTATCACAGTGACTGTTTCTTATTTCTTACTTTCTCCATCCCCCTTGTCTTCTCAGGGAGATAAAGGACAGAAGGGAGATATTGGTCTCCAGGGACTATCTGGAACCCCAGGAAAGGATGTGAGTGGCTGCTTATCTCTTTCACATCAGCACTATCATCACCATCATAACCTTCATCGTTTAGCAAATGGCAGAAAAATTGTTTAAATATGTAGCCTCTTTATGCATTCCACAATGGGGTTCCCATTATGTTGATAAGCGGAGTAGTTAGCAAACCGTAAACAGCACTTCCTATTTCACTTGAATTAACAGCATGTATCTGTCTTATAATTGGCAGGAACAGACGCACACACTCACACACACACACACACACACACACACACACACACACACACACACACACACACACACACACATACTCCCACATACTCCTATCAGGCTAACAGAGGGTGTTCAGTAGAATTATACTGAATTACTATTTCAAGCCTAGACTGGTACTGATATCTATTCTTCTCTGCCCAGCGTGTCTCTGGGTGTAGTCTTCCTAATGCCTGCTAGATTAGACTGGAGCAACAAAGCCAGCAGAATCAATTCTGCCTCATTGACTGTGTTCCTCTCACACTACCTGGCTGATTCAGGCTGACTTAAACCCTTTCATCTCACCCATTCATCCCAACGTGGATACGCTGGGAAAGTTTCCAAGTGTGACCATAAAGAGGAATGTCAGTGTGTGTTTGTGTTTGCATGTTTGTGTGCTCTCAGGCTTCAATATTCCTTAGGCAGAGGTTTTCATACTGTTTAATAAGAGCTAAGTGATGGTCTGTGTCTCTCTCTGCAGGGTCGGGCTGGATCCATCTGTGTGGTGGGACCTAAGGGACAGAAGGTACTCTTTCAACAGAGTAGCTTCTCTTTTTAAATGTAGTATTTAACAATGTGTACTTTCATTGTATGTACACTGTACCTTTCTATGTGCATGTAATGTAAACACATGCTTTTAGTGGCCCTCGAAATCAAACTACCATTTTCTGTTTAATGCCACTTTGGCATCTATTGGAACTTTAACCTCTAGGAACTTTTTTTCCCAGGGTACCTCTGGAAAGTTGGGGCCTGAAGGACTAGCAGGAGAACCGGGAAAACCCGGACTTCCAGGAATGCCAGGAATTGGAGAACCAGGCCTGCCAGGCCTGCCAGTGAGTAGTGTCTCTGCTCTATAATTCTGTTCTATCTTTCCATCCTCAGGTTTGAGGTCAGTGTCGTGTTATAACAACTCTTCATCCTCCAGTTGTCAGATGCTTAATGCACTGGGCTTGGAATTTAGAGTGGTAGAAAGTGGCTTTAGCAGCAGAGAGAGAAGAGGAAAATGTAGAGAGGAGGGAGTGAAAGGATGTCAACAGGAAGTTGGGGCTGGGATGGCAAGCAAAGAGAGGCTTAATATGGACATCTTCGAGGAGATGCTGTGTGTGTTAACCTTGACTTGAAGCCAAGAAGCATCTTCGAGGAGACGCCGTTTGCGTCTGTTCTTGTATGGCTCTGGTAGACAGAGGAAGTGAGAGACAGTTACAGAGTGAGATAGTTGCTCATCACTCTTTTGAATTGAGTTGTGTTTTGTTTTGATGCTAGGGCACTCCTGGAGGACCTCCTGGATCAAAGGGAGACAAGGTAAAAAATATATCTGAATGAAATCCATTTAAAAGCTTCAAAACTTCCAAGGCCACAGTTTGAACATTGAAGTACTGTATATAGATTATATTGTTTGATAAGACAACATCCCACAACTAGACTTCTGTACATTTCTGGAATGTTACAATGGTTGTTATGGTTATAGTCCTGTTTCTCTCTTCCTGTCCAGGGGCATTCTGGGACACCAGGGAAAGATGGAGAACCAGGAGATCCTGTGAGTACAGGATGCATTCAGACCACTGTTTTGTATCCTAGACCGTGTGTAATTTGAAACCTCATCCTCGCTATCATGCTCTACTAACATGTATTGATGTTGTGTTTTCAGGGTCCTAGGGGTCCTGGTGGTGGTAAAGGAGATAAGGTGTGTTAACCCTCAGTGTCCTGGTTTGTGTGTTAGGGTTAGGGTAAGGAAGTATACTGCATGGGTTGTGAATGTGTTTGTCCATCTCTGTGTGTATCAATGCCAATCCTGTGAGATGCGTGTTGACATTGTGTGTCTCTTTGGTTTTGTCCCTCTCAGGGTGACCCATGTGAGGTGTGTCCCGTCCTGTCTGCAGACCTGGGCAACACTGTGGCCCTCCACGGGAAGACGGGGCCCAAAGGAGAGCCTGGGGTTCCTGGGATAGGAGATCCTGGCCTCCCGGTGAGACATGCAGCACCCTTAATGCTCATATGGTTATTTCATTTGATATAGTCATCAAGGAATTTGCTTTGTATGAGAAAATAATGTTAATTCACAGCTAGGAATGTTTAAAATCTCATCTTCTCTCCTTCTCCTCTTCTCTCCTCCCACTATCTCCTCTCCTCTTTTCTATTCATTAGGGTCTTCAAGGAGCAGATGGGAAGGCAGGAGAGAAGGTACAGAGTCCCACCTGTTAATTTATATCTCATGATTCATTCATGTGCTGTGGGAATGGGTTACATACAGTCACTAACTCACTTGTGTACACACACATACAGATGCATACACACCAGCATACCAATGCACACAACTATAAATATGTATAGGCAAACACAAACTGGTCTGTTAGAGACACCACATTAGACTAACTGATCTGTTAGGGACACCACATTAGACTAACTGATCTGTTAGGGACACCACATTACACTAACTGATCTGTTAGGGACACCACATTACACTAACTGATCTGTTAGAGACACCACATTAGACTAACGGATCTGTTAGAGACACCACATTACACTAACTGATATGTTAGAGACACCACATTAGACTAACTGATATGTTAGGGACACAACATTACAATAACTGATCTGTTAGGGACACCACATTAGACTAAGTGATCTGTTAGAGACACCCCATTAGATATAGTTGACTACCTGATCTGTTAGGGACACCACATTAGATATAGTTGAATAACCGATATGTTAGGGACACCACATTAGATACAGTTGACTAGCTGATCTGTTAGGGACACCACATTAGATACAGTTGACTAGCTGATCTGTTTGGGACACCACATTAGATACAGTTGACTAACTGATCTGATAGGGACACCACATTAGATATAGTTGACTAACTGATCTGTTAGGGACACCACATTAGATTAGATATAGTTGACTAACTGATCTATTTGGGACGCCACATTCGATTTTGTTGATTCACTGATCTGTTAGGGACACCACATTAGATATAGTTGACTAACTGGTCTGTTAGGGACACCACATTAGATATAGTTGAGTAGCTGGACACCACATTAGATATAGTTGACTAACTGATCTGTTATGGACACCACATTAGATATAGTTGACTAACTGGTCTGTTAGGGACATCACATTAGATATAGTTGACTAACTGGTCTGTTAGGGACACCACATTAGATATAGTTGACTAACTGATCTGTTATGGACACCACATTAGATATAGTTGACTAACTGGTCTGTTAGGGACACCACATTAGATATAGTTGACTAACTGATCTGTTATGGACACCACATTAGATATAGTTGACTAACTGGTCTGTTAGGGACAGCACATTGGATATAGTTGACTAACTGGTCTGTTAGGGACACCACATTAGATATAGTTGACTAACTGGTCTGTTAGGGACACCACATTAGATACAGTTGACTAACTGATCTGTTATGGACACCACATTAGATTAGATATAGTTGACTAACTGATCTGTTAGGGACACCACATTAGAATATATATAGTTGACTAACTGGTCTGTTAAGGACACCGCATTAGATATAGTTGACTAACTGATCTGTTATGGACACCACATTAGATTAGATATAGTTGACTAACTGATCTGTTAGGGACACCACATTAGAATAGATATAGTTGACTAACTGGTCTGTTAAGGACACCGCATTAGATATAGTTGACTAACTGATCTGTTATGGACACCACATTAGATTAGATATAGTTTACTAACTGATCTGTTAGGGACACCACATTCAATATTGTTGATTCACTGATCTGTTAGGGACACCACATTAGATGTAGTTGACTAACTGATCTTTTAGGGACACCACATTGGAAATAGTTGAATATCTGATCTGTTAGGGACACCACATTAGATGTAGTTGACTAACTGATCTGCTAGGGACACAACATTAGATATAGTTGACTAACTGATCTGTTAGGGACACCACATTGGATATAGTTGATTAATTGATATGTTAGGGACACCACATTAGATATAGTTGACTAATTGATCTGTTAGGGACACCACATTAGATATAGCTGATTTTCAGAAATGAATTAAAGGGTGGTATTGAAAATATAGAACAAAATTGACATACTTTAAAGGAAATTCAGAGGGTTTAATAATGACCTGTTCGGGTGAAAGTGCTTTACAAGCATTCAATTCAACAAGTGTTTGGCTGAACATAGTATTTATAGAAGAGTGTCTCCCTTCTTCATCAAGTGGGCTGGTTCATGAACACAAATATAAATCACAATTGGCTCCAATGTCTACAATGTTTACATTGACCATCTGTTTCTTTCCTTAAAAAGGGGGGACATTCTGACACTGATGATACCTCAGCTAACATCTGGGTTCATATAAAGTGTTCTTACATCCCAAAATAGTGATTGTTCAGTTAGCTGACGAATAAGTGCTGTAGAACATAGTGTACTACAGCCACGATGTGCCACATTGGATATAGTTGAATAACGGATCTGTTGGGGACACCACATTATAATAAACTGACTAACTGATCTGTTAGGGACACCACATTATAATAAACTGACTAACTGATCTGTTCGGAAACACCACATTGGATATAGTTGAATAACGGATCTGTTGGGGACACCACATTAGACGCTATACCTCAAAGGAAACATGCCTATTAGTATGTGTTATCACTAACCTGTCTCCCTGTGATAATATGTGTCTGTATGCTTGGCAGGGAGGGGTGGGGTCTGATGGTGTCAAAGGGGAAAAGGGTGATGCATGTGCTGTGTGCCCCACCCTGAGTGAAATACCTGCTGCCAACCTTGTTGCCATGGAACAAACCCTGAAACACAAAGGAGAGAGAGGAAAACCTGGGCTGGGACAGAAGGGAGAACAGGTTAGTGTGTATTTTATTGGAATGGAATGTGTATGTGTGTATGTGTGCGCGTGCGTGTTAGTGCGTGCATTCTGTGTTGTTCCAGGTTCTGTTTCTAACCTGGAAGTGATTTGTGTTAACTCTTGCTCAGGGGGAACCTGGAGTCAGTGGCCTGGCAGGGCTGAGAGGAGAGAAGGTTAGTGCTGAGTAGGGAACTCAATAGGGCTCAGGATGTTTGAGGTTACTTCGTACCAAAAATACATTTTATACATAAGATAAAAGACTGAACATTGAGTTTAAAAGCCAGTTCTGTTGACATTACATTTTCTCTTGTTTCCAGGGTAACACTGGTGGCAAAGGAGCTGACGGTAAAACGGTGAGAGTTTATACATATGTTAAGAGAATCTTTATGGCATACTTTTTTCAACATTCTTTATATCCATAGTAGTTTTTTGGGGGGAGGGGTAGATCAGCTTTAATAATATTGCAGACATGTTGTGGCTTCCATCAATGTAATTCTCTGCATAATTTCCAATAACCCATATTTTGGGGGTAAATATACAGGACCAGTCAAGGGTTTTTGTTTATTTTTGACTATTTTCTACATTGTAGAATAATAGTGAAGACATCAAAACTATGAACTATCAAATATGGAATCATGTAGTAACCAAAAAAGTGTTAAACAAATATATATATTAAATATATTTATATTTGAGATTCTTCAAAGTAGCCACCCTTTGCCTTGATGAGAGCTTTGCACATTCTTGGCAGTCTCTCAACCAGCTTCATGAAGTAGTCACTTGGAATGAATTTCAATTAACAGGTGTGCCTTCTTAAAAGTACATTTGTAGAATTTCTTTCCTTGTGGATTCTCCATTCCTGAATCTGTGACCAAAAACAAGCTACAAAACACCAGTCTCAATGTCAACAGTCAAGAGGCAACTCCAGGATGCTGGCCTTCTAGACAGAGTTCCTCTGTCCAGTGTCTCTGTTCTTTTGCCCATCTAAATCTTTTATTTTTATTGGCCAGTCTGAGATATGGCTTTTTCTTTGCAACTCTGCCTAGAAGGCCAGAATCCATGGAGACTGACGCGTTTCAGAAGAAAGTTCTGGCCATTTTGAGCCTGTAATCGAACCCACAAATGTTGACGCTCCAGATACTTGACTAGTCTGAAGAAGGTCAGTTTTATTGCTTCTTTAATCAGAACAACAGTTTTCAGCTGTGCTAACATAATTGCAAAATGTTTTTCTAATGATCAATTAGCCTTTTAAAATTATAAACTTGGATTAGCTAACCCAATGTGCCATTGGAACACAGGAGTGGTGGTTGTTGATAATGGGCCTCTGTATGCCTATGTAGATCTCGTGGTGACAGGGTAGCCTAGTGGTTAGAGCGTTGGCCTAGTAACCGAAATTGTTGCAAGTTCAAATCCCCGAGCCAGTTAACCCACTGTTCCTAGACCATCATTGAAAATAAGAATTTGTTCTTAATGAACTTGTCTTGTTAAATAAAGGTTAAATAAAAAAGATGTATATATTCCATACATAATCAGGTGTTTCCAGCTACAATAGTCATTTACAACATTGACAATGTCTACACTGTAGTCCAGAGAGGTTAGAAAAAGTATCTAGATCATCTTTGAGGCTGTGGAGGGATTCTAATTGTTGGTTTAAAAGAAAGCATTAATCATCAGCGTACAATGACACCTTTGTTTTTAACCCTTGGATTTGTAGGCCCGTGATATTATTGTTGGATCTGATTTTATGATAAAATACTTTCCTCAGGCTTATTACAGATGCAAAAATGAGTTCAGTTGGCTGTTGTATGGCTCTTTGGAGACAAAGTGATGAAATGCACTGTAACTACAATGCCTTACGAAAGTATTCACACCCCTTTATTTTTGTGTTACAAAGTGGGATTCAAATTGTTTAATCGTCATTTTTTGTCAATGATGTACACAGAATACTCTGTAATGTCAAATTAGAAAACAAATTCTAACATTTGTAAAAACGAAGTTAAAAAAACATGCATATATCTTCAGTAGAAGAGTATTCGACCCCCTGAGTCAATACATGTTCAATTCAGCTTTGGCAGCGATTACAGCTATGAGTCATTCTTTATGCCCTATTTGCACATTATTATTTTTTGGAATTCTCCAAGCTCTGTCAAGTTGCTCTGTCATAATTCCTAGACAGCCATTTTCAAGTCTTTCCATAGATTTTCAAGACGATTTAAGTCAAAACTGTAACTAGGCCACTCAGGAACTTTCAATGACATCTTGGTAATCAACTCCAGTGTATATTTGGCCTTGTATTTTAGGTTATGGTCCTGCTGAAAGGTGAATTTGTCTCCCAATGTCTGGGAGAATGAACCAGGTTTTCCTCTAGGATTTTGCCTGTGCTTACAGTACCTCTGTTCCGTTAATTGTTTTGAAAGACTCCCTAATCCTTGCCAGTAACAAGCATACCCATAACATGATACAGTCACCACCACGCATATGAAGAGTGGTACTCAGTGATGTGTTGGATTTGCCCCAAAAATAATGCTTTGTATTCAGGACATAAAGTTAATTTCTTTGCCACATTTTTTGCAGTTTTACAAAATAATATATATATAATAATATTCTGTACAGGCTTCCTTCTTTTCACTCTGTCAATTAGGTTAGTATCGTTGGGTAACTACAATGTTGTTGATCCATCCTCAGTTTTCTCCTATCACAGCCATTATACTCTGTATCTGTGTTAAAGTCACCATTGTCCTCATGGTGAAATCCCTGAGCGGTTTCCTTCCTCTCCAGCATCTGAGTTAGAAAGGACAGCTGTATTTTTGTGGTGCCTGAGGGTATTGATACACCCTCCAAAGTGTAATTAATAACTAAGTGTAATTAATATCAATTGTCTGCTTTTTTTCTACCAATACCGTAGGTGCCCTTTTTTGTGAGTCATTGGAAAACCTCGCTAGTCTTTATGGTTGAATCTGTGTTTGAAATTCACTGCTTGACTGAGGATTTTATTTATTTCACCTTTATTTAACCAGGTAGGCAAGTTGAGAACAAGTTCTCATTTACAATTGCGACCTGGCTAAGATAAAGCAAAGCAGTTCGACATATACAACAACACATGGAGTAAAACAAACATACAGTCAATAATACAGTAGAAATACAGTGCTGTTGACCAGGGTAGGGGTGGCCAGGTGGAAAGCATGGCCAGCCGTAGAAAAATGCTTATTGAAATTCTCAATTATAGGGGCTTTATCGGTGGTGACAGTGTTTCCTATCCTCAGGAGGTGCTCTTATTCTCCATGGACATTACAGTGTCCCAGAACCTTTTGGAGTTTGTGTTGCAGGAAGCTAGCCTTGGCTTTTCTAACTGCCTGTGTATATTGGTTTCTAGCTTCCCTGAAAAGTTGCATATCACGGGGGCTGTTCGATTCTAATGCAGAACGCCATAGGATGTTTTTGTGTTGGTTAAGGGCAGTCAGGTCTGGAGAGAACCAAGGGCTATATCTGTCCCTGGTTCTAAATTTCTTGAAAGGGGCATGCTTATTTAAGATGGTGAGGAAGGCATTTAAAAAACAACAGGCATCCTCTACTGACGGGATGAGATCAATATCCTTCCAGGATACCCCGGCCAGGTCGATTAGAAAGGCCTGCTCGCCGAAGTGTTTCAGGGAGCGTTTGACAGTGATGAGTGGAGGTCGTTTGACCGCTGACCCATTACGGATGCAGGCAATGAGTCAGTGATCGCTGAGATCTTGGTTGAAAACAGCAGAGGTGTATTTAGAGGGCAAGGATGAATGAGGTAGTCATTCAAAAATCATGTTAAACACTATTATTGCACACAGAGTCTATGCAACTTATTGTGTGACTTTTTAAGCACAATTTTACTCCTGACCTTATTCAGGCTTGTCATGACAAAGGGGTTCAGTACTTATTCACTCAAGACTTGTCAGATTTGAACTTTTTTTTTTTTTTATAAAAATCAAATTAAACATCATAATTCCACTTTGACACTATGGGTTATTGTGTGTAGGCCAGTGACACAAAATCTCAATTTAATCCATTTTAAATTCAGGTTGTAACACAAGAAAATGTGGAAAAGTTAAGGGTTGTGAATAGTTTCTGAAGGCATTATATGTATCTTATAGGGCAAAACTGGACCCAGAGGACCTAGTGGCAAGGATGGACTGAAGGGGATACAGGTGAGAGGGTGGAGCTAACAAACACTACATCTAATACTGGGTGATGTCATCATGTTATGTTGTGTTTTGATATGATATGTTATGTTGTGTTTTGGTATGATGTGTTATGTTGTGTTTTGGTATGATATGTTATGTTGTGTTTTGGTATGATGTATTATGTTGTGTTTTGGTATGATGTGTTATGTTGTGTTTTGGTATGATATGTTATATTATGTTGTGTTTTGGTATGATGTGTTATGTTGTGTATTGGCATGATGTGTTATGTTATGTTGTGTTTTGGTATGATGTGTTATATTATGTTGTGTTATGTTGTGTTTTGGTATGATATGTTATATTATGTTGTGTTTTGGTATGTTATGTTGTGTTTTGGTATGATATGTTATATTATGTTGTGTTTTGGTATGATGTGTTATGTTGTGTTTTGGTATGTTATGTTGTGTTTTGGTATGATGTGTTATGTTATGTTGTGTTTTGGTATGATGTGTTATGTTATGTTGTGTGTTGGTATGATGTGTTATGTTATGTTGTGTATTGGTATGATGTGTTATGTTATGTTGTGTTTTGGTATGATGTGTTATATTATGTTGTGTTTTGGTATGATGTGTTATGTTGTGTTTTGGTATGTTATGTTGTGTTTTGGTATGATATGTTATATTATGTTGTGTTTTGGTATGATGTGTTATGTTGTGTTTTGGTATGATGTGTTATGTTGTGTTTTGGTATGTTATGTTGTGTTTTGGTATGATGTGTTATGTTATGTTTTGGTATGATGTGTTATATTATGTTGTGTTTTGGTATGATATGTTATGTTGTGTTTTGGTATGATGTGTTATGTTATGTTTTGGTTTGATGTGTTGTGTTTTGGTATGTGATTCTTTTGACAGGGAGATCCAGGGATTCCTGGTCTAGGAACTGCAGGCCCTAAAGGAGAGAAGGTGAAGTGTGTGTTAGTTTGTGTGCATACATCTTTACACATGAAAGTATGTCTATACGTTTGTATGTGTGTGTGTGTGTGTTTCTTTTGCCAACAGTCCTAAGCCAGTGTTTCTCCCCTCTACCCCAGGGTGCGTCGTGTGGGGTGTGCCAGTCTTCCCCCTCTGAGGTGGGCAGTGGGACGTCTTCCGTCAAGGTGCTAGCGGGTGAAACTGGCCCTCCAGGGCCCGCCGGGCCTGCAGGAGAGGGCACCGACGGCAAACAGGTGAGACCCCTCTACCTGGAGAGAAGAGGGCTATGAGGACTCTGCCTACTTTGTCGACCTGGTTTGCATTACTTTGACCATGCTTGTTTAACATGACTAAGCCAACAACATACACATGCCACTAAAAACACCAAACTGACCTTAGATCACTGTATGTCTGCAACTTAAATATTGGCAAAGTCGTGACATATGCAGGTAATCCCCCACCTACCACAGGATACGCCAAGGTGAGCTATGAATCTCAATGAAATTGTAAGATACTGTGTCTCACAGCTTAATTACATGGGCCTCGGTGGTTAGCGCTGTGTCAACGGGTTTGTATCTGAATGGGTAGAGGCTTGCACAGGTGTGTGTGTGTGCGTGCGTGCCTGCGCATGCATAATCTTATAGGTGCGTATGACTCTAAATCTCTGTCTTTTCCTGTCTCCTTGTACAGGGTGTGCCAGGTCGTGATGGTCTAAGGGGAGAGAAGGTAAATTCTTCATTACAGGTTTTTCTTTGTAAAAGTCTCTGAATAGAATTGAAAGATGCGAAGGGACAGTAATGTAGTCATTCTCAGCTAGTGCCAAGATATGTGACAAAGCCTCTGGGGAATTCAGTCCACCTTAAATAGCCTTATTGCCTGCAGAGAAATCCAATCACAGTGACTTAAATTATGTCCCTAGGGAACTCAGTACCTTAGTTAACATAATGTCCACAGGAAAATCAGTCCGCCTAAATAAGACATTGAATAACCCAGGGAAATTAGTCTATTTTGAATGTAGCCTGTTGCCCCAGGGAACAAGCAGACTAGACCGCCTTAAATCATCTAATATCTCCAGGTACTTTAGTCCTCCTTAAATGAGCAGATACCCCTAAAACGACTGCAGAGAAATCCGACTACATTAGATTAACTCGTGCCTCTGGGGTCCTCAGACCACCTTAAACCAGGAAATGTCATTAGGAAAAACTAGAAAAGCCTCCGGTCCCATCCGCAAATGAGTCCATCTTAAATTAACTTTAGGTCCCCGGAGGGCTTGGTCCAATTTAAATAACCGTAGTCCCTATAAACTGGGAAGTCCGCTGGAAAATTAGCCCACCTTAAAAAAATGTAGGACCTCTGAGGAGTCAGTCGGACCACCTTAAATTACCTTGAATCTGTAGCACGCACTGATTTTAACTGAGCTAAGACTGGCAGTTAAAATACAATTGACGAATCTGGTATCACAAACCCAGATTAAGCCTATTGATAATTAGTCTTCATTCATAGACATGGCTTGAATGATTTTTGGACTATAGTTATATTATCTTTATTTATGAATGTTCAAGTACGAGTCACAGACCAGATCCCTATTGTTGATCAAATGAATATGTCTCTGTTGCTAGGGCGACCAGGGTGAGCAGGGAGACCAAGGATTAGCCGGCACCCATGGAACCCAGGGCCTGCCTGGAGAGCCTGGTCGGGATGGACTAACTGGACTGAAGGGAGAGAAGGTATGGAACACCCAACCAACCAATCAATGAGTCAGCCTGACTATCTGGATGGTTAGTTGGCTGGCTTTCTGGCTGTTTATCCGTCCATCTCCCTTATCTGTCCAAGATATCTATCTTATAACGTATCCTTATGCCTATATAGATTGTGAATATAAGATTGCATAAGCTTATTAAAGATGATGCTATAAAAGGCTGTTAATTAAATAAACTATCTTCAACACCATGTATAGCAGCTGAACTAACTAACTATTTAACAATCTAACTATCTAACTAACAATCAAACTATCTATCTAACTAAAGAACTAATTAAATATATATCTATCTACGCTACATGACCGTCAAACATCTCATTCCAAAATCATGGGTATTAATATGGAGTTGGTCCCCCTTTGCTGCTATAACAGCCTCCACTCTTCTGGGAAGGCTTTTCACTAGATGTTGGAACATTGCTGCGGGGACTTACTTCCATTCAGCCACAAGAGCATTAGTGAGGTCGGGCACTGGTGTTGGGCGATTAGGCCTGGCTCGCAGTCGGCGTTCCAATTCATCCCAAAGGTGTTCGATGCGGTTAAGGTCAGAGCTCTATGCAGGCCAGTCAAGTTCTTCCACACCAATCTCGACAAACCATTTCGGTATGGCCCTCGCTTTGTGCACGGGGGTATTGCCATGCTGAAACAGGAAAGGGCCTTCCCCAAACTGTTGCCAAAACGTTGGAAGCTCAGAATTGTCTAGAATGTCATTGTATGCTGTAGCATTAAAATGTCCCTTCACTGGAACTAAGGGACCTAGCCCGAACCATGAAAAACAGCCCCTTACCATTATTCCTCCTCCGAACAGTTCTTGTTCTGACGTTGCGTCTATCTATAGTCTGTCTGTCTGCCTGTCTAACTATATAATGTAACCAACTCACCCAGACTGTTCTCTCTCTTGTTGACTGTTGTTGTGTTGTATCTATCAACAGGGAGATGCGTGTGAGAGCTGTGCGCCTGTCTCTGGACGGCAGATGGGTGTAGGAGGGGTGCAGGGAGCCAAGGGAGAGAGGGGCAACCCGGGACCCCCAGGAGAGGGGAAAGCAGGGAAACATGTAAGTCTGCAGCATGACTGACCTTTGAGATGGACTGTTTTAGCTCTACACATACAGTACCAGTGAAATGTTTGGACATCTCTTCTCATTCAAGGGTTTTTCTTATTTTTTTTCTACATTGTAGAATTATAGTGAAGACATCAACACTATGAAATAACACATATGGAATCATGTGGTAACCAAAAAAGTGTTAAACAATCAAAATATATTTTATATTTGAGATTCTTCAAACTAACACCCTTTGCCTTGATGACAGCTTTGCACACACTTGGCATTCTCTCAACCAGCTTCACCTGGAATGCTTTTCCAACAGTCTTGAAGGAGTTCCCACATATGCTGAGCACTTGTTGGCTGCTTTTCATTCACTCTGATGCAGCACTCCATCACTCTCCTTCTTGGTCAAATAGCCCTTACACACCCTGGAGGTGTGTTGGGTCATTGTCCTGTTGAAAAACAAATGATAGTCCCACTAAGCGCAAACCAGACGGGATGGCGTATTGCTGCAGAATGCTATGGTAGCCATGCTGGTTAACTGTGCCTTGAATTATAAATAAATCACTGACAGTGTCACCAGCAAAGCACCATCACACCTCCTCCTCCATGCTTCACGGTGGAAACCACACATGCAGAATCATCCGAGATCATCCATTCACCTACTCTGCGTCTCACAAGACGTGGTTGGAAGCAAAAATCTTACATTTGGATTCATCAGACCAAAGAACAGATGTCCACCAGTCTAATGTCTATTGCTCATGTTTCTTGGCCCAATCAAGTCTCTTCTTATTATTGGTGTCCTTTAGCAGTGGTTTCTTTGCATCAATTCAACCATGATGACCTCATTCATGCAGTCTGAACAGTTGATGTCGAGATGTGTCTGTTACTTATACTCTGTGAAGCATTTATTTTGGCTGCAATCTGAGGTGCAGTTCATTCTAATGAACTTGTCCTCTGCAGCATAGGTACAGTAACTCTGGGTCTTCCTTTCCTGTGGCAGTCCTCATGAGAGCCAGTTTCATCATTGCACTTGATGGTTTTTGCGACTGCACTTGAAGAAACCTTCAAAGTTCTTGAAATCTTCCGGATTGACTGACATTCATGTCCTAAAGTAATAATGCACTGTCGTTTCTCTTTGCTTATTTGAGCTGTTCTTGCTATAATATGGACTTGGTATTTTACCAAATAGGGCTATCTTCTGTATACCACCCCTACCTTGTCACAATACAACTGATTGGCTCAAACGCATTAAGAAGGAAAGAAATTCCACAAATTAACTTCTAACAGGGCATACCTGTTAAAACCTCTCTTGGATATTCAGGACGGTAGCATCCCACCTCGCCAACAGCCAGTGAAAGTGCAGGGCGCCAAATTCAAAACAACAAAAATCTCATAATTAAAATTCCTCAAGCATACAAGTATTTGTATCAGCCACAGTGTCTGATTTTAAAAAGGCTTTACAGTGAAAGCACCACAAACGATTATGTTTGGTTACCACCAAGTCACAGAAAAACACAGTCATTTTTCCAGCCAAAGAGAGGAGTCACAAAAAGCACAAATAGAGATCAAATTTATCACTAACCTTTGATGATCTTCATCAGATGACACTCATAGGACTTCATGTTACCCAATACATGTATGTTTTGTTCGATAAAGTGCATATTTATATAAACAAATCTCATTTTACATTAGTGCGTTACGTCCATAGTTCTAAAACATGCTGTGACTCTGCAGAGAGCCACATCAATTTACAGAAATACTCATCATAAATGTTGATGAAAATACAAGTGTTATACATGGAATTAGAGATATACTTCTCCTTAATGCAACCGCTGTGTCTGATTTCAAAAAAGCTTGACGGAAAAAGTAAACCATGCAATAATCTTGAGTACAGCGTTCAGACAACAAAGCGCGTTCAGGTCCAGCCGAACGTCGGACGAAAAGTTCAAAATGTTCCGCTACAGTTCTGCCCGTAGAAACCTGTCAAACTAAGTATAGAATCAATCTTTAGGATGTTTTATCATACATCTTCAATAATGTTCCAACCGGAGATTTCCTATGTCTGTAGAAAAGCAATGGAACGAGAGCTAATTCTCTCATGACCGCGCGTCACAAGCCTGTGGCACTCTGCCAGACACCTGGCTCAATCCCCTCTCATTCACCCACACTTCACAGTAGAAGCCTCAAACCAAGTTCTAAAGACTGTTGACATCTAGTGAAAGCCTTAGGAAGTGCAATATGACCCAATTTACACTGTATATTGGAATGGCAAAGTGTTGGAAAAACTACAAACCTCAGATTTCCCACTACCTGGTTGGATTTGTCTGAGGTTTTCGCCTGCCATATGAGTTCTGTTATACTCACAGACTTCATTCAAACAGTTATAGAAACTTCAGTTTTCTATCCAATTATACTAATAATATGCATATATTGGGACAGAGTCTGGGCACCTTATTCATCCAAGCTTCTGTCACCAAGAAGTTAATTTAAATGCATTCCAGGTGACTACCTCATGAAGCTGGTTGAGAGAATGCCAAGAGTGTGCAAAGCTGTCATCAAGGCAAGAGTGGGTACTTTGAAGAATCTCAAATATAAAATATATTTTGATGTTTAACACTTTAACTATTCATGAAAATCGCAAATGAAATTAAATCAATATGCTAGCTTTCAAGCTTAGATTTTTGTTAACAACACTGTCATCTCAGATTTTCAAAATATGCTTCTCAACCATTGCAAAACAAGCATTTGTGTAACACTATTGATAGCTAGCGTAGCATTTAGCGTAGCATTTAGCGTTAGCATTCAGCAGGCAACATTTTCACAAAAACCAGAAAAACATTCAAATAAAATCATTTACCTTTGAAGAACAGATGTTTTCAATGAGGAGACTCTCAGTTAGATGGCAAATGTTCAGTTTTTACAAAAATATTATTTGTTTAGGACAAATCGCTCCGTTTTCTGCGTCATGTTTAGCTACGAAAGAAACCTGTATCCAGGATTGTGTAAATCTATCCGTAAGCTCATTAGCATAACGCAACGTTAACTATTCATGAAAATCGCAAATGAAATGAAATAAATCTATTTGCTCTCAAGCTTAGCCTTTTGTTAACAACACTGTCATCTCAGATTTTCAAAAATATGCTTCTCAACCATTGCAAAACAAGCATTTGTGTAACACTATTGATAGCCTAGCATAGTATTATGCCTGACATTCAGCAAGCAACATTTTCACAAAAACCAGAAAAACATTCAAATAAAATCATTTACCTTTGAAGAACTTCAGGTGTTTTCAATGAGACTCTCAGTTAGATAGCAAATGTTCAGTTTTTACAAAAAGATTATTTGTTTAGGACAAATCGCTCCGTTTTCTGCGTCACGTTTAGCTACGAAAGAAACCTGTATCCAGGATTGTGTAAATCTATCCGCAAGCTCATTAGCATAACGCAACGTTAACTATTCATGAAAATCGCAAATGAAATGAAATAAATCTATTTGCTCTCAAGCTTAGCCTTTTGTTAACAACACTGTCATCTCAGATTTTCAAAAATATGCTTCTCTACCATAGCAAAACTAGCATTTGGCATTTAGCGTTAGCATTTAGCATTAGCATTTAGCGTTAGCATCACCAGGCAACATTTTCACAAAAACCAGCAAAAACATTCAATAAATCATTTACCTTTGAAGAACTTCGGATGTTTTCAATGAGGAGACTCTCAGTTAGATAGCAAATGTTCCGTTTTCCTGAAAGATTATTTGTGCAGAGAAATCGGTCCGTTTTCTGCGTCATGTTTGGCTACCAAAAAAAAAAACGAAAATTCAGTTATAAAAACGCCAAACTTTTTCCAAAATAACTCCATAATATCGACTGAAACATGGCAAACGTTGTTTAGAATCAATCCTCAAGGTGTTTTTCTACATATCTCTTCAATGATGTATCGTTCCTGGAAGTGTGCTTCTCCGTCTGTATCGCATGGTAAAATGGTTGCCACTAAGAATTACGCACCAATTTAGACAAAGGACACTGGACGGCCCCCTGGCAAATGTAGTCTCTTATGGCCAATCTTCCAATGATATGCCTACAAATACGTCACAATGCTGCAGACATCTTGGACGAACGGCAGAGCGCATAAGTTCGTTCACAGCATATTCACAGCCATATAAGGAGACGATAGTAAAACAGAGCTTCAAAAATCCTGCTCATTTCCTGTTTGAAGTTTCATCTTGGTTTCATCTGTAAGATCAGTTCTGGGGCACTCACAGATAATATCTTTGCAGTTTTGAAAACGTCAGTGTTTTCTTTCCAAAGCTGGCAATTATATGCATAGTCGAACATCTTTTCGTGACAAAATATTGTGCTTAAAACGGGCACGTTTTTTCATCCAATAATGACATAGCGCCCCCATAGGTTGAAGAGGTTAATAGTTTTTATTTCTTCACTATTATTCTACAATGTAGAAAATAGAATACAAAAATAGAATAAAAACTTTAATGAGTGCTGAGTGGGTCCAAACTTGTGACACACTCTTTATTTGTCTTCTCTATCTTGTCTTTCTATCTCTCCATTTACCAGGGCAAACCAGGTCTTCCCGGTGTCCAAGGGCCTATAGGACCAAAAGGAAGCCAGGTACAGTATGATCATTTGCCATGCACACGTACAAGGGTTGGTGTGAATTTCACTTGTGGCTGACTCAGTGTGTGTGTCTGTGCTGACTCAGTGTGTGTGTCTGTGCTGACTCAGTGTGTGTGTCTGTGCTGACTCAGTGTGTGTATCTGTGCTGACTCAGTATGTGTGGCTGTGCTGACTCAGTGTGTGTGTGTGTGTGTGTGTGTGTGTGTGTGTGTGTGTGTGCGTGTGTGTGTGTGTGTCTGTGCTGACTCACTGTGTGTGTGTGTGTGTGTGTCTGTGCTGACTCAGTGTGTGTGTCTGTGCTGACTCAGTGTGTGTATCTGTGCTGACTCAGTATGTGTGGCTGTGCTGACTCAGTATGTGTGGCTGTGCTGACTCAGTGTGTGTGTGTGTGTGTGTGTGTGTGTGTCTGTGCTGACTCACTGTGTGTGTGTGTGTGTGTGTCTGTGCTGACTCAGTGTGTGTGTCTGTGCTGACTCAGTGTGTGTGGCTGTGCTGACTCAGTGTGTGTGGCTGTGCTGATTCAGTGTGTGTGTCTGTGCTGACTCAGTGTGTGTGTCTGTGCTGCTCCCTGTAGGGTGACCCAGGAGTTGAAGGGGTGGGCATCCCAGGCCCTCAGGTAAGACATTTTTTTTAACATCTAGGTCAGGTGTGTCTAACTCATTCCATGGAGGGCCTAGTGGTTAATGGTTTTGGGGTTTTCCTTTCAATTAAGACCTAGATAACCAGGTGAGGGGAGTTCTTTACTAATCAGTGACGTTATTTTTATTTATTTTTTATTTCACCTTTATTTAACCAGGTAGGCTAGTTGAGAACAAGTTCTCATTTACAACTGCGACCTGGCCAAGATAAAGCAAAGCAGTGTGACACAAACAACAACACAGAGTTACACATGGAATAAACAAGCGTACAGTCAATAACACAATAGAAAAAAATAAAGTCTATATACAGTGTGTGCTAATGGCGTGAGGAGGTAGACAATAATTTGGCCAGAGTAGTGGAGTAATTACAATTTATCAATAACACTGGAGTCATAGATGAGCAGATGGTGATGTGCAAGTAGAAATACTGGTGTGCAAAAGAGCAGAAAAGTAAATAAAAACAATATGGGGATGAGATAGGTAGATTGGGTGGGCTATTTACAGATGGACTCTGTACAGCTGCAGCGATCGGTTAGCTGCTCAGATAGCTGATGTTTAAAGTTAGTGAGGGAAATAAAAGTCTCCAGCTTCAGCGATTTTTGCAATTCGTTCCAGTCACTGGCAGTTGAGAACTGGGAGGAAGGGCAGCCAAAGTTGTTGGCTTTGGGGATGACCAGTGAGATATACCTGCTGGAGCTCGTGCTACAGGTGGGTGTTGTTATCGTGACCAGTGAGCTGAGATAAGGCGGAACTTTACCTAGCATAAACATGACCTGGAGCCAGTGGGTCTGGCAACGAATATGTAGCGAGGGCCAGCCGACTAGAGCATAGAGGTCGCAGTGGTGGGTGGTATAAGGGGTTTTGGTGACAAAACGGATGGCACTCTGATAGACTGCATCCAGTTTGCTGAGTAGAGTATTGGAAGCTATTTTGTAAATGACATCGCCGAAGTCGAGGATCGGTAGGATAGTCAGTTTTACGAGGGTATGTTTGGCGGCGTGAGTGAAGGAGGCTTTGTTGCGAAATAGGAAGCCGATTCTAGATGTAATTTTGGATTGGAGATGTTTAATATAAGTCTGGAAGGAGAGTTTACAGTCTAGCCAGACACCTAGGTATTTGTAGTGTCCACATATTGTAAGTCAGAACCGTACAGAGTAGTGATGCTAGTCGGGCGGGCAGGTGCGGGCAGCGAACGGTTGAAAAGCATGCATTTAGTTTCACTAGGGTTTAAGAGCAGTTGGAGGCCACGGAAGGAGAGTTGTATGGCATTGAAGCTCGTTTGGAGGTTAGTTAACACAGTGTCCAAAGAATTAATCAATCAAGGACAAGGGAGAAGCGAAAATCCGCAGACACTCGACCCAACGTGGAATGAGTTTGACTCGTAAACATTGAAGAGATTGCTCACCTCAAAATACATTTTTGGTGCTGTTTTTCTGAAGCTTTCCCATACTTCATTTGTTTTTATTACCCACATATCCACTGGGCTGGTTGAATAAATGTTGTTTCCACATCATTTGTATCAACATTCCTTCTGGATCAACATTCTAACATTCCTTCTGGATCAACATGCTAACATTCCTTCTGGATCAACATGTTAACATTCCTTCTGGATCAACATTCTAACATTCTTTCTGGGGCAACATTCTAACATTCCTTCTGGGTCAACATTCTAACATTCCTTCTGGATCAACATTCTAACATTCCTTCTGGGTCAACATGTTAACATTCCTTCTGGGTCAACATTCTAACATTCCTTCTGGGTCAACGTGTTAACATTCCTTCTGGGTCGACATGTTAACATTCCTTCTGGGACAACGTGTTAACATTACTTCAGGATCAACATGCTAACAGTCTGCATCAACATGTTAACATTTCTTCTGAATCAACATGCTAACATTCCTTCAGGATCAACATGCTCACAGTCTGCATCAACATGCTAACATTCCTCAAGTGTATAGGTAGACAGATATACTGTATACACACACATGCAGGTTTGTGTACAAACACACACACAAACTCACGCGCACACACGAGACACATACACACGAAGCAACGAGAGCATGTGTGATGGGAATGAGAGATGGAATGAGGAAGACAATATCCAGACTTGTTCATGAAGGTTCAGCCATTGTTCTACTGTTGATGAATCATCTGTTTGTCTCTAACCTCAACTCACCACCCATCTCTTTAAACCTTTCTCTCGCTCTCTTGCTCTCTCTCTCTCCTATTTTCAGGGAGCAGAAGGACCCAGAGGCCTACCAGGGGTGGCAGTAAGTCCAAAAAATATTAGATGAAATAATGATGAAATACATATTAAATATGATTGCCTCTAGTATGTACTGTATAATGGTCTCTGTAGTCTCCTTCTATCATGTTAATTTGCATCATGCTGCTCCTCTACAGGGTCCTCAGGGAATTAGAGGACTTACTGGACCAGTTGGGCCTGCTGGGGACATGGTACACACACGCACACACACACACACACACACACACACACACACACACACACACACACACATACATTATACGTGCATCAACACATAAACACACACACACACACACACAGCCACAAAGTTCTCATTCTTGTGTGTATGTATTTGCTTTTCACAGGGTCCTAAAGGAGAGGATGGGCCTCCAGGGCCACAGGGGCCCATGGGTGTAGGTGTTACAGGACCCCAGGTAAGAGATTTGTGTGTGTGTGTGTGTGTGTGTGTGTGTGTGTGTGTGTGTGTGTGTGTGCATATGTGTATTAACTCTAGTCAAAGCCATTGAGTGATTGCTGCCTCCATACTTATCCCATTCCCAACCCAGGGTAAAGACGGCAAAGGTGGATCCAATGGAATCCCAGGAGCTGATGGAAGAGATGTGAGTGGCGTCACATTGAAAACACAACACAGTCACATAGTATTGGAATTGTGTAGTCGGTGTGAATTGTATACCTTTCATAGTACTGTGTAATAGTGTGTGAGCTAAGATCACTAGTTTCTACAGACTCAGAGTCAGTGGTTTAAAGTTTAAAGATGATTATATTTAGTCTAATAGCTAATGAAAGCCGCCTCAATCCATAACAGAGCCATAGTGTCTCCTGTCGCCCCTCTCTGCTCCTGACTACTTTCCTTGCAAGCTTTATCGTCTGCAATGACAAGGCCACACTAACTCTGTGTGTGTGTGTGTGTGTGTGTGTGTGTGTGTGTGTGTGTGTGTGTGTGTGTGTGTGTGTGTGTGTGTGTGTGTGTGTGTGTGTGTGTGTGTGTGTGTGTGTGTGTGTTCTGTCTTGCAGGGAACTAACGGAGCCAAGGGGGACAAGGTAAACCTAGCATTTCTGAAGATTAAGAGGTTTGGAGGCAGGGGTAACAGATGGTAATCACTGGGGATGCTTCACCAGCACACACACACACACACACACACACACACACACAGACATAGGCAGATGCTTACACGCACACAAACACACACACACACACACACCCTCAAGGCACAGACAGAGTAGCAGAGGAGGTGACAAGTGTGTGGGATCCAAATAGACAAGGGAAGTACAGGAGTTTTAAGAACAGGACTAGGATTATTAATTAGTGCTACCATCAGAACAACTGAACAGGACCAGGATTATTAATTAGTGCTACCATCAGACCAACTGAACAGGACTAGGATTATTAATTAGTGCTACCATCAGCCCAACTGAACAGAACTAGGATTATTAATTAGTGCTACCATCAGACCAACTGAACAGGACTACGATTATTAATTAGTGCTACCATCAGACCAACTGAACAGGACTAGGATTATTAATTAGTGCTACCATCAGACCAACTGAACAGGACTAGGATTATTAATTAGAGCTACCATCAGACCAACTGAACAGGACTACGATTATTAATTAGAGCTACCATCAGACCAACTGAACAGGACTAGGATTATTGAAATATGAATAAGAAGACACAGTAGCAGAATAAATTCCACGTCAACTTTGTTTCATCACAAAACTGGAGAGCAGCGTCTGTTCTGTGAAGTCCACAAAACATATGGCCTCTAACAAACAGTTACATGACCTATAGCATGTTCAAGCAAGTTATTAATGTTTCCGACATTTTCAGAATACTTAACAACTATTGATTTAGAACCACAGAGAGTTACCAGAAGTCGCTTAGAAAACAGGAGCTGTTTCCGCTAGTCCAGCACCATTTCAACTTCAACATCATCAAATAACCTGAGTTTAGTCTAATACAGTGGCAACTAAAAGATGCCAAAGACAATTTAGTCCAATCAACGTGAGCTCAATATGAAGTGGCTCACCCTACTTGTAGAGAAAAGCCAATGCCATCCTCCTCTCCTTCATGTTGGCAAAACGGTCTAGTACTCTGTCATATAGTACACGCTTTTAGTTTTCGTTTTGCTAGGCTACCTTGCTAAAATGCTTGCTCGCTAGCCTAACTTCCATTCATGATTAGCCAGCTAGTTAACATTAGCCTACGTCTAGCTACATGCTGAACTTCCATCCTCTCAGATCAGGGGCACAATGTATGAATTTATGATTGGATCAGAATCACAGTTATAATCATTGGCCAGTACAGAGAATTAGGTAAAACCAAGTCCAAATCCCTAGTGGCTAATTTAGGAAAGGGCTGATTTTAGCTAGCTGGCTAGCCACTGGAGGAAACAACCCAATGAGATTCAACAATATACTTATTTTCCGTAAATTATATTTTGCTTTTGATGTGGTTGATGTGAAGACAAATCCAAAATGTCTCACTCAGTTTAGCTCAACTGATTAGATATTATTGAACCTTTTTTAGCTATTATTTAACCTTTTTTTTATCAAGGGAGTCCAAATGCTCGCTGGCTTCCCTTGCATTCAATGTTATGGGCGGCAACAATGTCATACTCTTTTTGACCAAACAGCATTAGATAGGTGGGGTACACATACTGAGACAGAGGGGCTCTGTTTCACTCATTCAGATGCTTTCTCCAGTGAGATACATTCAGCCCCTTGCTAATTGAAGGAGAATGATGAATCACAGAGAGTCAAAATAAATTATTTAGATTTTCGAAAGATACATTTATTTTATATATTGTTTTTTTGTTTTTTTGTTGGTCAATTTTTTGGGGGGGAAGTCTGTCTTCCCATTGCATCCATGAATACTGGTTATTTCACAGCTTCTCTGTGTGATCTATGAGAGGTCTGTGTTTTCAGGGTGAACCTGGAGACTGTAACTGTATCAGCCCTCCATACGCAGGAACAGGTGGACCGGTGAGTATGGCTAGGTCAACATGCACACACAGATCCATGCATACAGTACACACACACATGCCACAACGTGGTCATCTTAAACTTGTTTTGAGTTCAACTTCAGGGTAGTTATCTCTCTGCATGGGGACACACTCACTCACACATACACACACACTCAGCTCTCTTTTAACTGGTTTTGAGTTCATCTGCAGGATTATTTTTCACTGCAGGGTGTCAGTGTTTGTTTTGAACACATATGATCTGCTGATGATGTGCTCTGAATTTGACGACTCTTGCCTTGCAGGGAGCACCAGGAACTATGGGAGGAAACACGTGGCAGGTCTGATCTCTATGTCATCTACTAGCCATGTCTGCCTCTTGGTTTTTTCTTGTGTCATATTGACTGAATGTCAACTGAGTATGCGTTTGTTGTTGGAACAATTAGGCTACGAATGGTGCCTGTCAATGCTGTGTGGTTCGCTCAGTGTGTGTGTGTGTGTGTGTGTGTGTGTGTGTGTGTGTGTGTGTGTGTGTGTGTGTGTGTGTGTGTGTGTGTGTGTGTGTGTGTGTGTGTGTGTGTATGTGTGTGTGTGTGTGTGTGTGTTCCAGGGGGCTCCGGGACAACCAGGTCCTCCTGGTCCTCCTGGGCCACAGGGCTTCATCGGCATCACAGGACCCCAGGTAGGAGAGAGGGGGATCAGGGTGGTGGGGTCATGTCAATTAACCCTTTACAACACACTCCTTACTTACCCATTCCTCTTTATCTCTGTACATCTTTAACCTCTCATTCATCAACATGAATGTACCTTGGCTGTTCTATCTCTCTCGCTCTTCTCTCTCAATTAAATTTCTATTTAAGTGCTTTATTGGCATGGGAAACATATGTTTACATTGCCAAAGCAAGAGAACTAGATAATAAACCAAAGTGAAATAACAATAAGAAATTAACAGTAAACATTCCAAAAGAATGAAGACATTTCAAATGTAATATTATGTCGATATACAGTGTTGTAACGATGTGCAAATAGTTCAAGTACAAAAGGGAAAATAAATAAACATACTGTAAATATAGGTTGGATTTACAATGGTGTTTGTTCTTTACTGGTTGCCCTTTTTTGTGGCAACAGGTCACACATCTTGCTGCTGTAATGGCACACTGTGGTACTTCACCCAATAAATATGTGACTTTGTCAAAATTGGATTGTTTTTGAATTCTTTGTGGGTCTGTGTAATCTGAGGGAAATATGTGTCTTTAATATGGTCATACAATTGGCAGGAGGTTAGGAAGTGCAGCTCAGTTTCCACCTCATTTTGTGGGCAGTGTGCACATAGCCTGTCTTCTCTTGAGCGCCAGGTCTGCCCACGGTGGCCTCTCGCAATAGCAAGGCCATGCTCACTGAGTCTGTACATAGTCAAAGCTTTCCTTGATTTTGGGTCAGTCACAGTGTTCCGGTATTCTACCACTGTGTACTCTTTTTAGGGACAAATAGCATTCTAGTTCGCTCTGTTTTTTTGTAAATTCTTACCAATGTGTCAAGTATTAATCTTTTTGTTTCCCATGAAATGGTTGGTTCTAATTGTGTTGCTGTCCTGGGGCTCTGTGGGGTCTGTTTGTGTTTGTGAACAGAGCCCCAGAACCAGCTGGCTTAAGGCGACTCTTCTCCAGGATCATGTCTTGTAGGTGATGGTTTTGCTATGGAAGGTTTGGGAATCACTTCCTTTTAGATGGTTGTAGAATTTAACAGCTCTGTTTTGGATTTGGATGATTATCGGGTATCGGCCTAAATCTGCAGAGTCTCAGTCTGGTGTTTGTCCCATTTTGTGAATTCTTGTCTGGTGAGCGGACCCCAGACCTCACAACCGTAAAGGGCAATGGGTTCTATAACTGATTTTAGTATTTTTAGCCAGATCCTATTGGTATGTCAAATTTTATGTTCCTTTTGATGGCATAGAATACCCTTCTTGCCTTGTCTCTCAGATCGTTCACAGCTTTGTGGAATTTACCTGTGGCACTGATGTTTAGGCAGAGGTATGTATGGTTTTTTGTGTGCTCTATGGCAATGGTGTCTAGATGGAATTTTATTTGTGGTCTTGGCAACTGGACCTTTTTTGTAACACCATTATTTTTGTGTTACTGAGATTTACTGTCAGGGCCCAGGTCTGACAGAATCTGTGCAGAAGATCTAGGGGCTGCTGTAGACCCTCCTTGGTTGGGGACAGAAGCACCAGATCATCAGCAAACAGTAGACATTTGACTTCAGATTCTAGTAGGGTGAGGCCGGGTGCTGCAGACTGTTCTTGTGCCCTCACCAATTTGTTGATATATATGTTGAAGAGGGTGGGGCTTAATCTGATTCCCTGTCTCACCCCCCAGCCCTGTGGAAGGAAATGTGTGGGGGTTTTTCTCTTATTTTAACTGCACACTTGTTGTTTGTGTACATAGATTTTATAATGTTGTATGTTTTTCCCCCAACACCACTATCCATCCATTTGAATAGCAGGTCCTCATGCCAAAGTGAGTCAAAAGCTTTTTTTAAATCAACAAAGCATGGGAAGACTTTTTGCCTTTTTTGGTTTGTTTGTTTGTTTGTCAATTAGGGTGTGCAGGGAATACGTGGTCTGTCGTACGGTAATATGGTAAAATGCCAATTTGGTAATTTTCTCAGTACATTGTTTTCACTGAGGAAATGTAAGAGTCTGCTGTTAATCATAATGCAGATGATTTTCCCAAGGTTACTCTTGATGCATATCCCATGCTAGTTATTGGGGTCAAATTTGTCTCTACTTTTGTGGATTGGGGTGATCAGTCCTTGGTTCCAAATATTGGGGAATATGCCAGGGCTGAGTATGATATTAAATAGTTTAAGTATAGCCAATTGGAATTTGTGGTCTTTATATTTTATCAATTTATTTAGGATACCATCAACCCCACAGGCCTTTTTGGGTTGGAGGGTTTTTATTTTGTCTTGTAGTTCATTCAATGTAATTGGGTATCCAGTGGGTTCTGCTGGTCTTTAATAGTTGATTCTAAGATTTGTATTTGATCATGTATATGTTTTTGCTGTTTGTTCTTTGTTATAGAACCAAAAAGATTGGAGAAGTGGTTTATCCATAGATTCTATGGATTCTTCAATTAAATTGAGCTTATTTCTGATATGCTGTTCTTTCTTTTTCCGTAGTGTATTTCTGTATTGTTTTAGTGATTTACCATAGTGAAGGCGTAGGTTTATGTTTTTGGTTGGATAGGTTTCTCAATTTCTTTCTTAGGTTTTTGCATTCTTCATCAAACCATTTGTCATTGTTGTTCATTTTCTTAGGCTGTCTGCTTGAAATGTTGGGATTTGATAGGGAAGCTGAGGTCAAATATACTGTTTAGGTTTTTTACACCTTCACTAATGCAGTGAAACTTTTTGTCTGGGAAATTGTCTAGAAGGGGTTGAATTTTTTGTTGCCTAATAGTTTTGATAGATTTCCACACTACTTTGCTTCCATCTATACATTTCTTAATATTATTCAGTTCCTTTGGCTTTGATGCCTCATGATCAAGCATAGCTCTGTTCAAGTAGAGTGTGATTTTGCTGTGATCTGAAACCCCACCTCTTTAAGGAATACCTAGGATAGGATAAAGTAATCCTTCTCACCCCCCCTTAAAAGATTTAGATGCACTATTGTAAAATGGCTGTTCCACTGGATGTCATAAGGTGAACGCACCAATTTGTAAGTCGCTCTGGATAAGAGCGTCTGCTAAATGACTTAAATGTAAATGTAATGTAAATGACTGACTGTGAATGCTCTAAGTGACTCTGCGTTGAGGTCAGTGATAAAGTAGTTTACAGTACTACTGCCAAGAGATGAGCTATAGGTGTACCTACCATAGGAGTCCCAGCATCCGACAGAGCTGCAAGAGTTGTGACCCCTTTTTGTTGGTTATGTTGTCATAATTGTATCTAGGGGTGCATATGGGGGAGGGAATCCTGTCACCTCCAGGAAGGTGTTTGTCCCGTGTGCTGAGAGTTTCAGGTTCTTGTCCAGTTCTGGAATTTAGGTCGCCACAGACTAGTACATGTCCCTGGGCCTGAAAATGGTTCATCTCCCCCTCTAGGATGGAGAAGCTGTCATCGTTAAAATATGGGGATTCTATTGGGTGGGTACACGGTTGAAGTTGGAAGTTTAAATACACTTAGGTTGAAGTCATTAAAACTCGTTTTTCAACCACTGCACAAATGTCTTGTTAACAAACTATAGTTTTGGCAAGTTGGTTGGGACATCTACTGTGTGCATGACACAGGTCATTTTTCCAACAATTGTTTACAGACAGATTCTTGCACTTACAATTCACTGTATCACAATTCCAGTCGGTCAGAAGTTTACATACACAAAGTTGACTGTGCCTTTAAACAGCTTAGAAAATTCCAGAAAATGCTGTCATGGCTTTAGAAGCTTCTGATAGGCTAGTTGACATCATTTGAGTCAATCGGAGGTGCACCTGTGGATGTATTTCAAGGCCTACCTTCAAAATCAGTACCTTTTTACTTGACATCATGGGGAAATCAAAAGAAATCAGCCAAGACCTCAGAAAAGGTTTGGTTCATCCTTGGGAGCAATTTCCAAACGCCTGGAAGTGCCATGTTCATCTGTACAAACAATAGTATGCAAGTATAAACACCATGGGACCACGCAGCCGTCATACCGCTCAGGAAGGAGACGCGTTCTGCCTCCTATGGATGATCGTACTTTGGTGGAAATGTGCAAATCAGTCCCAGAACAACAGCAAAGGACCTTGTGAAGATGCTGAAGGAAACAGGTACAAAAGTATCTACATCCACAGTAAAATGAGTCCTATATCGACATAACCTGAAAGGCCACTCAGCAAGGAAGAAGCCACTGCTCAAAATCCGCCATAAAAAGACAGACAATGGTTTGCAACTGCACATGGGGACAAAGACCGTACTTTTTGGAGAAATGTCCTCTGGTCTGATGAAACAAAAATAGAACTGTTTGACCAAAATCACCATCGTTATGTTTGGAGGAAAAAGGGGGCGGCATGCAAGCCGAAGAAAACCATCCCAACCGTGAAGCACGGGGATGGCAGCATCATGTTGTGGGGGTGCTTTGCTGCAGGAGGGACTGGAGCACTTCACAAAATAGATGGCATCATGAGGGGGGAAAATGACGTGGATATATTTAACTTCTTGCGTCGAGCCATCCCGGATCCGGGATCGTGACTACAGCCTCAAGCCCATTACCATAACGCAACGTTAACTATTCATGAAAATCGCAAATGAAATTAAATCAAAATGCTAGCTCTCAAGCTTAGCCTTTTGTTAACAACACTGTCATCTCAGATTTTCAAAATATGCTTCTCAACCATAGCAAAACAAGCATTTGTGTAACAGTATTGATAGCTATTGATAACTAGCGTAGCATTTAGCGTTAGCATTCAGCAGGCAACATTTTCACAAAAAACAGAAAAGCATTCAAATAAAATAATTTACCTTTGAAGAACTTCGGATGTTTTCAATGAGGAGACTCAGTTAGATAGCAAATGTTCAGTTTTTCCTGAAAGATTATTTGTTTAGGACAAATCGCTCCGTTTTCTGCGTCACGTTTAGCTACGAAAAAAACCTGTATCCAGGATTGTGTAAATCTATCCGCAAGCTCATTAGCATAACGCAACGTTAACTATTCATGAAAATCACAAATGAAATGAAATAAATCTATTTGCTCTCAAGCTTAGCCTTTTGTTAACAACACTGTCATCTCAGATTTTCAAAATATGCTTTTGAACCATAGCTAAACAAGCATTTGTGTAACAGTATTGATAGCCTAGCATAGGATTATGCCTGGCATTCAGCATGCAACATTTTCACAAAAAACAGAAAAGCATTCAAATAAAATCATTTACCTTTGAAGAACTTCAGATGTTTTCAATGAGGAGACTCTCAGTTAGATAGCATATGTTCAGTTTTTACAAAAATATTATTTGTGTTGACAAATCGCTCCGTTTTCTTCATCACGTTTGTGTAAGAAAAAAAACGAAAATTAAGTCATTAAAACGCGAACTTTTTTCAAATTAACTCCATAATATCGACAGAAACATGGCAAACAATGTTTAGAATCAATCCTCAAGGTGTTTTTCACATATCTATCGATGATAAATCCTTTGTGGCAGTTGATTTTCTCCTCTGAAGAAATGGAACGCGCATGGACCAAGAGATTACGCAATAATTTCGACACAGGACACCGGGCGGACACCTGGTAAATGTAGTCTCTTATGGTCAATCTTCCAATGATATGCCTACAAATACGTTACAATGCTGCAGACACCTTGGGGAAACGACAGAAAGGGCAGGCTCATTCCTGGCGCATTCACAGCCATATAAGGAGACATTGGAACACAGTGCCTTCAGAATCTGGGGCATTTCCTGTATGAAACTTCATCTTGGTTTCGCCTGTAGCATTAGTTCTGGGGCACTCACAGATAATATCTTTGCAGTTTTGGAAACGTCAGAGTTTTTTCTTTCCAAAGCTTTCAATTACATGCATAGTCGAGCATCTTTTCATGACAAAATATCTTGTTTAAAACGGGAACGTTTTTTATCCAAAAATTAAAAGAGCGCCCCCTATCTCGAAGAAGTTAAGCAAAATCTCAAGACATCAGTCAGGAAGTTAAAGCTTGGTCGCAAATGGGTCTTCCAAATGGACAATGACCCCAAGCATACTTCCAAAGTTGTAGCAAAATGGCTTAAGGACAACAAAGTCAAGTTATTGGAGTGGCCATCACAAAGCCCTGACCTCAATCCTATAGACAATCCTATAAAACATTTGTGGGCAGAACTGAAAAAGTGTGTGCGAGCAAGGAGGCCTACAAACCTGACTCAGTTACAAGCTTGTGGAAGGCTACCCAAAACGTTTGACCCAAATAAAAAAATGTAAATGCAATGCTACCAAATACTAACTGAGTGTATGTACACTTCTGACTCACTGGGAATGTGATGAAATAAATAAAAAATAAAATAAATAATTCTCTCTACCATTATTCTGACATTTCATATTCTTAAAATCAAGTGGTGATCATAACTGACCTAAAACAGGGAATTTTTACAAGGATTAAATGTCAGGAATTGTGACAAACTGAGTTTAAATGTATTTGGCTAAGGTGTATGTAAACTTCCGATTTCAACTGTATGTAGCACACATGAGAACACCTTTCTCTGTTGAGATAATTTCCGTATTAATTTCTAGCCAGATGTAAAATGTTCCTGTTTTGACTAATTTTATAGAGTGGGTTAGGTCTGCTCTATACCGAATTAGAATACCCCCTGAGTCTGTTACCTGTTTCACACCTGGTTGTTTGGTAGATCGGACTACCAGCTCTCTGTAACCAGTGGGTCCGTCTCCTTTATACCATGTTTCTTGAAGTATGACAATGTCTGTATTTCCAATTTCTTTGTTGAAGTCTGGGTTCCTGCTCTTTAGGCCAAAGGCAACTTTGTGTTCCATAGTGTCTAGTGCTGTTCTTGTCACGGTAGGTGTGAGCGGTAGATGTGAGCAGAATATGTATCTCTCTCTCTCTCTTTCTCTCTCTCTCTCTCTCTCTCTCTTTCTCTCTCTCTTTCTCTCTCTCTCTCTTTCTCTCTCTCTCTCTCTCTCTCTCTCTCTCTCTCTCTCTCTCTTTCTCTCTCTCTTTCTCTCTCTCTCTCTCTCTCTCTCTCTCTCTCTCTCTCTCTCTCTTCTGTTCGCCACTCTATTGTTCTCACTCTTGTTCTTCATTCCTCCTCCACACTATGTTTCTCTCCTCCTGCTAACTCTTTTCTATTCCACCTTCCACTCATTTCCTTTTCAGGTTTGGCTTGAACATTGGGTTCTAGCTTGGGCAGCTTGAGGTCGTGGCTAATGCAACTCTAAATGCAAATTAATGCAGAACTAAAATAGCAAATTATTTTGTTAATCTTAAATTCTTAATGTAAACATGTTACACAATAGCAAAAGTAAATATGCAAGTGCATAAAGAACTATTGCATAAATGCAATAACATTTAAAGTCAACTGTATTCACGTAATGAAGCTCTATGCTATTGTTAACCTTGTGGGCTGGAAATATATATAGAGAGTCTTTGTATATAGTATATAGAGTCTTTGTATATAGTATATAGAGTCTTTGTTAAATCATAGCCCTGCTTTAAACATTCACTAACTCTTGTGGGATGCTTTGGGAATGTTAACTATTTCTATCAACATATGATACATTGGGATTGTTGGGAATATTGATGACACTTCATTTGAAGGTTTGTTTATAAACTCCTTATACATAATTAAATAGTTATTTTAGCATTAGTACAATTATTATTAATTCAAAACCTTCAAATAAAGTTTTTTTCAAGAATATTTCCTCAGATTTTGTGGGAAATATTAAATCTAAACTAATTCTCAACAACATTTTACACATTTAAACCAGGTTAATGGGAAACGAAGATGTAATATTGGTTCATGAAGACCAGGCTGAGTTCACTGTGTAAGAAAATAGATTGATTTGTCTGAATATGATGTTCATGTGTTTATCAAGCACTGAACAATTTTGTGTACAGGAATCAAATTTGCACAAATATCCTGTTCAAATCAAAGCACTTTAAAAAGATATATTGTTTGACCTCTTACACAGTGATCCCTGCATGCTATTCAATCTGGTGTTTACAAAATAATCAAACTATTTCAACCAAATATGAATCAAACTATTTAAATTCATTTAAATAGTGCTTTAAAAACTAAACAGCCGAATCAAAAGAGTCTGAACATAAACCAGGAAACACTGGTGATTGGTTGTTCCTACAACCTCGAACCTGTAACCCCCCCTGACCATTGGTAGAGTGGTGGCAAGCCTGTGATAGGCTAAAACCAGTTGAATCTCAGTTCCTTCTTTCAGGGTAACCCTGGCAACGACGGGGTACCAGGGCAGCCGGGTCTGCCTGGGAGAACTGTAAGTAATAAGACAGAAGAGTTGGAGTCACTTCCATTTAAATTCAGACACATCGGAAAGTGATTCGAAAATCAAATTCCAGAATTGTGAAAAACCATATCAATGAATACCAATGACATTTTCTGATTCTAGAATTGGAATTCATTAGCTGAATTGTCTAAATTGAAATGGATTTGACCGCAACCCATGCCAGACAGAGGAGACGGGGCTAGATGAGTGCTGCAGCTTTGTGATTGGACGGTGCAGGGAGGGAGGAGCCTGGTTGGGTTGTAGGTCTGTGTTGTGAGTGGAGCACTCTGGCAGAAGTTCATTGAGGATCTCTAGACTTTGGACATAACTATACAGTAGACACACCACGACTTAGTGGCAGCTAGAACAATGAACCCACTCAGCTCAAAGACTTTTACTGTTGAAATGCACTTTCTGCCTTTCAGAAGGACTTTTACCATTGATTTGTGCCTCAAAAGCACGTACACACACACACACACATTGTTGGCGTAGTTTCATAAATGCAGTGTGTGAGTGTGTGAGTATGTGAGTGCAGCCATTAGTTTGAGTCGAAGAGCTTTGCTGTACTCTTGTTGTCCAGCCTTGTTATGCTGAGTACAGTAAGAGCCTGTAGGTCTTCTGTTGAGAGGACTGCACTATGAGGTCTATTTTCCATATAGCTGGCATCCAGTTCAGCCGCCTGCCACATACACACACACACACACACACACACACACACACACACACACACACACACACACACACACACACACACACACACACACAATAATCAATCTACCCACAGTGGAAACTTGGCTTTATGAACTCACACACACACACACACACACACACACACACACACACACACACACACTCACTAAGTGCTCCAGTCCTAACAGTAGACAGACATACTGACCCACCAGCTCCTCTCTGGCTCCATGGCCCTGCCTGCATGTTATATGTCAATGGATTTAAATGCCTAAAACAGACTATTAAAACATTTCATTCTTAGATCAATTCTTAATTCACTCTTATCTTAATCTTAGCTAATAAAAACATATCCTTAAAACCACAAAACATTATTAGAAACATAATTTAACAGACGAGTTTGTTGAATACAAATGAATCCATTTAAAAAGGATAAAAGAACAATTTAGCAAAAGTAAAGGATATTTAAATAGGAGTATATTGAAAGTATAAAGTAAATATCATTGACATATAATGATTCTTCTCTCTGAGACATCCTGTTAATGCACACAGCCTGAGTTGAATAAACCTAATGAGCTGCATCATGCTAGCTCAAATGAGCTCTTCTGGCTAATAACAACCGTTTGAACAGAGCCAACACATTTTGAAACCAGGCTAAGTGCAATTCACAGGTTCTCTCACTCTGTGAAGGGCGCCACTGCTCAAATGTGGCAGAATTGTACTGTGAGTGGGTTTCCTGGTATGATTGGAGTGGTAAGAATGTTTCAGACCACCCATACAGGTAAATCAATCAACTTTCAAACTCCCAACAATGATCCCAATAAATGCCTGGATTTGAATATCAACGTGTTTTGAAGGACTTGCAAAACCTTGTGATTTTGAATGTTTTGTGTCTCCTTGGGCAAATCCTAAATGGCACCCTATTCCCTCTAGTGGCCTATGTGACTCTGGCCTAAAGTAATACACTACACAGGGAATTACGTGCTATTTGGGACTTCTGAATGGGTCGTTCATTGAATTTGGACTGTACTGCAGTTCAACACCGTTTGCACTTTGTTGCATCCAATGTGCAGAAGTCAACTGTACTTATAAATTGTAATTGTATTCCAACATTCTACTCTAGAAGGATGAAGTTGCCCCTAGACGCTGATCTAAGATCAGTTTTACATTGGCGGCTCCCTAGTGGTTAAGGCTAGGAGTGATAAACTGATTCGGATAAACTGATTTTTGATCAGTTTCCAAGGGCAACATCTACTTGGAGCCTTTCCCCCCCTCCCTTTCCTTTACATTTTACTCTCCTCTCCCCCCCCCCCGCCCTTCCTCAGCATCTGAGGCTGCCTCAGGATGAGGACCCCAGTCGAGGAGATGGAAAGGTAAGACAGGAGGTAGAGAGGTGCACTCTGGGAAATAGAGTTCTCTAGTACTGGTCTTGGATTTATATGCATGAGCTGTACTGATGTGATCATACATAACACAAACATGCATGAACTGTGTCCATGCAGTGTACATTGAGCTCACACACTTCATGTCATCAAGTGTGTGTGTCCTCTGCTGCAGAAGGTGTGTGAGGACTGCTCCAAGGGCTTGCCAGGGGTACCAGGCATGGCGGGCACCAAGGGAGAGAAAGGAGACGAGGGCAAGACTGGCATAGGCCATGCTTCCGACGGCTGTGAGAGGGTGAGAGGCTGGGGGTGAGGGGTGTATTGGTGGGGGCCATGGGGGAGAGTGGTGAGGGGTGCATATATATTGTTGGCTGGTTAGAACGAGACTGTAGAATCATGGAAATTCTAATGGATTCTTCTGGGTTCATGAATCTACATCATTCTTCTGGGTTCATTTTATTGATTTATTTCACCTTTATTTAACCAGGTAGTCCAGTTGAGAACAAGTTCTCATTTACTACTGCGACCTGGCAAAGTTTGAGCAAAGCAGTGCGACACAACAACACAGAGTTACACATGAAATAAACAAAAATACAGTCAATAACAATAAATCTACATGATTTACATGATTCTTCATTGATTCATGAATCATAAGAATCAATAACACTCTCAGTTTTGGTTCTGATTTTGACCCAATCCATCTGAAGCTTTGCCTAGGCAGTCATCATTCTGACCTATGACCTCTTTGTGTTTGTTACAGTGTTTCCTAAACCAAAGGCTGCAGGGGGAGGAGGCTGCACAGGCTCCTGTACGTCCACACAGTCTTTAACTATCCAACTCACACTCACACACACACACACACACACACACACACACTGATTCATAGATTTATTTATCTTCTTTTCTATGTAGACCACCACCAACACCGATGGAGCTAATGGAGGCTGCTCCGGACCAGGAACACCAGGCCACCCAGGAATACCAGGAGCACCTGGAATAACGGGAGAGACGGTAAGTGTGTGTGTATGTGTGTGTGTGTGTGTGTGTGTGTGTGTGTGTGTGTGTGTGTGTGTGTGTGTGTGTGTGTGTGTGTGTGTGTGTGTGTGTTTGTTTGTTTGTTTGTTTGTTTATTTGTGTGTGTTTGTTTGTGAGTGTGGTGAAATATAACAAGTTGCGTGTTATTAGCGTGTTGAATCTCTAACAGGAAGTGCCTTTCTGCCTACATTTCCCAGGGTCCTCAGGGGCAAAGGGGACAGGCTGGAGTACCAGGAAATATGGTGAGCTCAAAACCAGAGATTTTAAGGCATTATAACTCTTCATAAGGCTATATAGAGACATTATTAGCCAGCACAACAGAGTCAAAGCATGGTGTCTGTAAGGAGAACTGGGTTGACTACCATAGCTAGAGGCAGGAGTTTTACCTGACCATACCGTACTAGATCAGGAAAAACTCCTGCCCCAAAGCAGACTTTCTGAGCTCTTGTTCTGTCTTGACTGGTTTCCTCTTCCTCTAATGGCTCTCCTACTTACTTTGTGCTTTACTGAATTTGAATTGACCACAGATGTTCTTCTGTTTATAGAATGACTGTTACAGTGGAATGGCAACGTCTATTTGGGAAGCACCTCTCTTTCTGTGCTACATGGACACTACCTAAAGGCTACATTTCTGTCACTAGTACTTATTCCATGTCATTTTTTGGGCCGTGTTCAACTACTTGAAAATGTGTCTTTCTTCATTTTCTTGGAAGGAGTCACCGAACTGAACATGACTATGTAGCCTATATGCCGCCTTGCTTTCACCTATCCCACTGTGTTAGATCAGTGCTTACTTCCTGGAAGGCTGCGTTTCTAGTGTTGGGCCATGGCCATAGTGTTTACGTGGCCTGTGTTTCTTATAAAGCTTCATCAGTGAAGGATCATGCAGAGTAAAGCAACTTCATGCTGATTCTTGAAATGTGAGGTCATAGACCACTCTAGTGGTAGGTCTTAGAACTACATAGGTATTGAATTAAATTAGGTTACTTCCCAAATATCCACCCTTCTCTCAAAGTTTGCACTTCCCATCGTGGATTTACCAATTGTGGAAACTCCCTCCAGCCAATGATTACACCAATCCAATGCTTTTAAATCAATAACAGGAAGTGTGCACACTTTTGGAGAATGGAGAGTAGAGATAGATGTGTTGCGCAACTATGAGGCTAAACAGACAGAGTTGGCTTAGATTGTTGACAACGTGTAATCTATATTTAGTCTCCAAATATTTATTGAAAACATACATAGATTTGCACAAATTTGAACTTGTTGTCTCTCAAATACATTGTTACAGTTGATGGTTAGTTACCTAGTGAATTTTAGCCATATTAGTATAGACGTGACATCAGTCAAAACACCTCAAAAAAAGACATCAATAACAAGATACAAGGAGCTGAAACGAGCCACTTACGATTCCCCTCATGGCAGCTTCTTGTCATTGTAGCTAGCTATCTGACCGTTCAGAATCACAACACCACACGGCCTCATCGATGCACGCTTATCATTTTGGTGAAGTTGTCAGCCAACTCGTCTATACAGCCAATTTCCACCATATCCATGAGTATCCCTTCAGCCAATTGGAGTAGAACCGTAACAGGCTAAGGGTCAGTGTTGCTGTTTACAATGCTGAGCTTAGAAGAGTTGTTTTAGTTGTCCCTCTCATTGCCTGTTTCTCTACAGGGTCCTCCTGGTTTTCCTGGTCCTCAAGGCTCATCTGGACTTACTGTGAGTTTACTACATGTATATACTGTACTATACTATACTGTGTGTGTTTGTGTCTGTCTCTCCATATCTTTCTTCTGCTTTGAAACTGGAAGAGATGGAGAACTGTTCTGAAAAGGAATGAATCCAAAATGGAAAAAGTCTAATAAAAGTGTTTAGAACATCTTGGTGCCTCAAAAGATCTGTACATAAATGAAAGGTGAAAACAAAACACCAACATTTCAGGCCTCAGGCCATCGTCAGTGTAAATTGTCAGCACACACAGCTGTCTTCTATTTCAAGGATAATTGCATACTTTGAAACTCCATCAACACTGTGCGCGAGTGTTGAATCTCTTTAAATCAGCAGGAGGGGGTGCTCATAGTGATGTGGCTCTGCCATCTCCATCTCTCCAGCTCTTTAATGAAAGTTATTTCAGATGAGGAAACCATTCTATTGTCTCACCAGTTGTTCAATTATTTCCCCTGTCTAAGTGATGGAGAGTGGTAGTGCCATGCAGAGAACACGCCGACCCCCCTTATATCATTCCATTGTTTTAGCCAATGGAAGTCAGTAATGGTTGAACGGTGCGAGCCCAGCATGGAATCCATTTTGAAACATTAAGCAGCGTTAATTCCAGGTGTGTGTGTGTGTGTGTGTGTGTGTGTGTGTGTGTGTGTGTGTGTGTGTGTGTGTGTGTGTGCGCGTCCCTTCTGCACTCCGCTTTGTATAATTTTCTCTGATTGAATAGTAGCAGCTGCGAAACATTTTTCATCGTAATGAAACTCGGCTAAATTGATAAGATATTGAACTGAATCTATAACAGGGATTTGAATAGCTTTACGCTGTCAGTAGCCTTGTATATTAGAGGGGAGAGAGAGAGAACAGATGTGGAGACAAAGAGGGGTAAGGAAGATAGAAATGGGGACAGAAAGTGAGAGAGAAGAAGGATAGCTAGAGAGAGAGCAATGCAGAGAGCCGTCGTCTGAAATACATTGACTGCATTATGAAAATCAATACAATCCATAATGAATGAGTCCTCTGGCTGGTTTGGGGAGAGGGTTGCTGACTCTGAGGGTATCAGTGTGGTTTGGTCATGGTCATGGTCATGGAACTACATCGCATGCATTGACTCCTCATAGAGAGAGCAGCAGGTCACAGAACAGGAGATAAAGTCACATTCCACAAATGGAAAGAAGCCTTCGCTGCTGTCTCCCTCATGCTGTATTGACTGGTCTTGTCCTTGGATTGTGTGTGTGTGTGTGTGTGTGTGTGTGTGTGTGTGTGTGTGTGTGTGTGTGTGTGTGTGTGTGTGTGTGTGTGTGTGTGTGTGTGTGTAGGCCAGGGTATTTCTTTCTACCTCTGCAGTGTTTATAAGTATGAATAGAGATTTAATTTAGTGTTCCACTTTTCCTCTCCCAGGGAGTATGGGGATATGTAACTACATTGCTGAGATGGAGATAGCTCTCATTCTAAACTTATAGTCCTCAAATCGCCTTTCTTTTATGATCTCTTCTGTCTTTGTTCCCTCTCCTCATCTTTCCTTCCCTCTCCTCTCTCCCTCTCTAATCTTCTGTCCTCCCTCTTCACCTCTCACCTCTCGCTCATCTACTCACCTCTCCCTCGCTCCGTTCATCCTCTCCCCACCTTTCACCTTCTCTCCTCACCTTTCTCCCTCTCTCATCACTTCTCTCCCTATCTAATCTTCTGTCCTCCCTCTTCACCTCTCCCTCGCTCCGTCCCTCCTCTCCTCACCTCTCCCTCGCTCCGTCCCTCCTCTCCCCACCGCTCCCTCGCTCCGTCCCTCCTCTCCTCATCTCTCCCTCGCTCCGTCCCTCCTCTCCTCACCTCTCCCTCGCTCCGTCCCTCCTCTCCCCACCTCTCCCTCGCTCTGTCCCTCCTCTCCTCACCTCTCCCTCGCTCCGTCCCTCCTTTCCTCACCTCTCCCTCGCTCCGTCCCTCCTCTCCCCACCTCTCCCTCGCTCCGTCCCTCCTCTCTTCACCTCTCTCTCACTCCGTCCCTCCTCTCCCCATCTTTCCCTCGCTCCGTCCCTCCTCTCCTCACCTCTCCCTCGCTCCGTCTCTCCTCACCTCTCCCTCGCTCCGTCCCTCCTCTCCCCACCTCTCCCTCGCTCCGTCCCTCCTCACCCCACCTCTCCCTCGCTCCGTCCCTCCTCTCCTCACCTCTCCCTCGCTCCGTCCCTCCTCTCCTCACCTCTCCCTCGCTCCGTCCCTCCTCTCCTCACCTCTCCCTCGCTCCGTCCCTCCTCACCCCACCTCTCCCTCGCTCCGTCCCTCCTCTCCTCACCTCTCCCTCGCTCCGTCCCTCCTCTCCCCACCTCTCCCTCGCTCTGTCCCTCCTCTCTTCACCTCTCCCTCGCTACGTCCCTCCTCTCCTCACCTCTCACTCGCTCCGTCCCTCCTCTCCCCACCTCTCCCTCGCTCCGTCCCTCCTCTCTTCACCTCTCCCTCGCTCTGTCCCTCCTCACCTCACCTCTCCCTCGCTCCGTCCCTCCTCTCTTCACCTCTCCCTCGCTCCGTCCCTCCTCACCTCACCTCTCCTCGCTCCGTCCCCTCTCCCCTCACCTCTCCCTCACTCCGTCCCTCCTCTCTTCACCTCTCCTCGCTCCGTCCCTCCTCTCCCCACCTCTCCCTCGCTCCGTCCCTCCTCTCTTCACCTCTCCCTCGCCCGTCCCTCCTCTCCTCACCTCTCCTCGCTCCGTCCCTCCTCTCCCCACCTCTCCCTCGCTCCGTCCCTCCTCTCTTCACCTCTCCCTCGCTCCGTCCCTCCTCACCTCACCTCTCCCTCGCTCCGTCCCTCCTCTCTTCACCTCTCCCTCGCTCCGTCCCTCCTCACCTCACCTCTCCCTCGCTCCGTCCCTCCTCTCTTCACCTCTCCCTCGCTCCGTCCCTCCTCTCCTCACCTCTCCCTCGCTCCGTCCCTCCTCACCTCACCTCTCCCTTGCTCCGTCCCTCCTCTCTTCACCTCTCCCTCGCTCCGTCCCTCCTCTCCCCACCTCTCCCTCGCTCCGTCCCTCCTCTCTCCTCTCCAGGGTCAGCAGGGTGAGAGAGGAACAGCAGGACCACCAGGTGTGAAGGGTGAAACGGTGAGTCATGGCTACCCTCATCAATACATGTTAGATCAAGTTTGATTAGATACATTATTTATACTTCTTTATGGTGTCTCTCAGGGCCCTCCAGGGACTAATGGATACCCAGGTTCTATGGGACCACCTGGGCTTCCTGTAAGATACATCAACTTCCTGTTTCATCACATTTATATAAATATTAATGATCATATTGAACATATTGATTGACTGACTGACTGGTTGATTGACAGGGCCTGAAGGGCGAGAGAGGGACACCAGGCGGTGCAGGAACGAAGGGAGAATCGGTAAACATGAACAAACACAGTCATTAAACACTTTACATGTGATGTGGGTTTCACTTCATTTGGATAGTCTAAGAAACCTATGGTGTTTTAACAGATTATCTGTAGCAGTTGACATGTCAGATAGTGAGTAGATAACTATGCGTTTGTTGGGTTCTATTCTATTACTACAGTGAGTGTGAGATAGTGTCCTAACCCAGTCCTCTCTCCTATAGGGTCCACCAGGCAACCCAGGATACCAGGGAAAGGCTGGAGTAGCGGTCCGTAACCTCATCCCCTCATCCCCTTTATCCCTCGCCCCTATAATTTATCTTCCATAACCTCATCCCCTTTATTCCTCGTCCCTATAACTTATCATCCATAACCTCATCCCCTCAACCCCTTTATCCCTCACCCCTATAATTTATCTTCCATAACCTCATCCCCTTTATTCCTCGCCCCTATAACTTATCATCTGTAACCTCATCCCCTTTATCCCTTGTCCCTACTGTAAAACCCATCATCCATAATCTCATCCTCTTATCCCCTTTATTCATCATCCCTATAACCTATCATCCATAACCTCATCCCCACTTCTTAATCCCTCGTCCCTATAATTTATCATCCATAACCTCATCCCCTTTATCCCTCGCCTCTATAACCTATCATCCATAACCTCATCCTCACATATTTATCCCACGTCCCTATAAAGTATCATCCATAAACTCTTCCCTTATCCCCGCATCTTTATGTCTTACGCGTAACCTCATCCATATCCCTGATCTTCATGACTTCATGTCCTCTGGAGAATGTTCTGCTTTCAAGGTTTTGGTTCAAGTCTCTGTCCATGTTAAAATATTGCTGTCTGTTGGTCCAAAGGGACCCAAAGGAGAGGCTGGACTGGCAGGTTCCGATGGACCGAAGGGAGATCAGGTATAGTACAATGCAATATGCATTTCAAATATACGTTTCAAATGCTGTGTTCAAAAAACAGACTCTCAACATGCACACACACACACACACACACACACACATACTGATGTGATCCCTCCACCCTTTTTAGGGCTCCCAAGGGCAACCAGGATTCCCAGGAACACCGGTGAGTAGAATCAAGTCTTTTTTATGACTCAGTTAGTTAAATATCTGTTGGCATGTGACCGTAGCAACTGGAGGAAGGTTGTGGTCAACTGTTGTGTGGTCAACTAACAATGATGATGACTGTATTCAAACTTTGTAGGGCCCCCCTGGTTCCCCTGGGAAACAAGGAAGAGAAGGACAACCTGGACCCAAGGCTGACAAGGTAGAGCAGCTTATCATACTACGTTTTGTTCTGTTTCCTATAACTGTTTCTACTTAATAGTGAGGATACTGGTAATGTGTATCTCTCTCTGTCTGTCTTTCTCTGTCTCTCTCTCTCTCTCTCTCTCTCTGCATCTCTGTCTCTGTCTCTTCGTCTCTCTCTCTCTCTCTCTCTCTCTCTGTCTCTTCCTCTCTCTCTCTCTGTCTCTTCCTCTCTCTCTCTCTGTCTCTTTCTGTCTCTCTCTCTCTCTGTCTCTGTCTCTCTCTTTCTCTGTCTCTCTCTCTCTGTCTCTGTCTCTCTCTCTCTGTGTGTGTCTCTCTCTCTGTCTCTCTCTCACTCTCTCTCTCTCAGGGTAATGATGGACCACAAGGTCCGCAGGGCTCGTCTGGACCTCCAGGTTCTTCTGGGTCTCCTGGCTTGCAGGTGAGTGTGTCTGTGTGCATTATCACAAGATATATTGTGATTGTTTCCCCCCCACGAACAATGAGTTTAAATAATTATCTTCCCTCTCTGCGTGTGTGTGTGCCCCCAAAGGGACCTCCTGGATTTGAGGGATTGGACGGTAAAGATGGGAAACCAGGAATGAGGGTAAGAGGTAGTAGATTGTTATTGTTAGTCGATGTAAGTAGTTAAGTAGGATGACTTGAATTGACCTCCCCTCTCTGTCTCACCTCCCCCTTCCTTTCTTTTCTCTCTGTCTCTCTGTCTCTCAGGGTGAGCCAGGGATTCCAGGGACGGTAGGACCCAGAGGAATCCCGGTGAGTGCCTTTTCACCTTTACATGACCCCTACATACAGTGGGGCAAAAAAGTATTTAGTCAGCCACCAATTGTGCAAGTTCTCCCACTTACAAAGATGAGAGAGGCCTGTAATTTTCATCATAGGTACACTTCAACTATGACAGACAAAATGAGGGGAAAAATCCAGAAAATCATATTGTAGGATTTTTAATGAATTTATTTGCAAATTATGGTGGAAAATAAGTATTTGGTCAATAACAAAAGTTTATCTCAATACTTTGTTATATACCCTTTGTTGGCAATGACAGAAGTCAAACGTTTTCTGTAAGTCTTCACAAGGTTTTCACACACTGTTGCTGGTATTTTGGCCCATTCCTCCATGCAGATCTCCTCTAGAGCAGTGATGTTTTGGGGCTGTTGCTGGGCAACACGGACTTTCAACTCCCTCCAAAGATTGTCTATGGGGTTGAGATCTGGAGACTGGCTAGGCCACTCCAGGACCTTGAAATGCTTCTTACGAAGCCACTCCTTCATTGCCCGGGCGGTGTGTTTGGGATCATTGTCATGCTGAAAGACCCAGCCACGTCTCATCTTCAATGCCCTTGCTGATGGAAGGAGGTTTTCACTCAAAATCTCACGATACATGGCCCCATTCATTCTTTCCTTTGCACGGATCAGTCGTCCTGGTCCCTTTGCAGAAAAACAGCCCCATGATGTTTCCACCCCCATGCTTCACAGTAGGTATGGTATTCTTTGGATGCAACTCAGCATTCTTTGTCCTCCAAACACGACGAGTTGAGTTTTTACCAAAAAAGTTATATTTTGGTTTCATCTGACCATATGTCATTCTCCCAATCTTCTTCTGGATCATCCAAATGCTCTCTAGCAAACCTCAGACGGGCCTGGACATGGACTGGCTTAACCTGTTGCTTCTACTCGGGACGCTTGCGTCCCAACTAGAGCTCTGGAAATGCAAATGCGCTACGCTAAATGCTAATTGTATTAGTTAAAACTCAAAAGTTCATTAAAATACACATGCAGGGTATCGAATTAAAGCTACACTCGTTGTGAATCCAGGCAACAAGTCAGATTTTTAAAATGCTTTTCGGCGAAAGCATGAGAAGCTATTATCTGATAGCATGCAACACCCCAAAAGACCCACAGGGGACGTAAACAAAATAATTAGCATTTCGGCGTTACACAAACCGCACAATAAAATAGAAAACATTCATTACCTTTCACCATCTTCTTTGTTGGCACTCCTAGATGTCCCATAAACACTATTTGGGTCTTTATTTCGATTAAATCGGTCCATATAAAGCCTAGATATCGTTATATGTAGACTGTGTGATAAACGAAAAAAACATCGTTTCAAAACGTAACGTCATTTTTTAAAATTCAAAAAGTCGACGATAAACTTTCACAAAACACTTCGAAATACGTTTGTAATGCAACTTTAGGTATTAGTAAACGTTAATAAGCGATAAAATTCATCAGGAGGCGATGTAAAGATCATTAGCTGTCCGTCTGGAAAAATGTCCGGCTAGAAACTCAACGAAAATATCCGGTCCTAGACCGGAGGAGATACGGTGTCCTGCATGTGTTTGACCAAGAAAAAACTCGAAGGGAAATGACAAGACTCTAGACACCGTGTGGAAGCTGTAGGTACTGCAACCTCAGTCAATTAATTGTGGTTCACCTTTATCAATGGGTTCAAATAGCGCATGGATATATTTTCCCATTTTCAGTGATCAGTTTTTCCTGTGCTTTTCGATGTAAATGCCGTTCTGGTAAAGCCACAGCAGTGATTTAACCAGTTTTTTAAACGTCTGAGTGTTTTCTATCCACACAGACTAAGCAAATGCATATACTATATTCCTGGCATGAGTAGCAGGGCGCTGAAATGTTGCGCGATTTTTAACAGAAGGTTAAAAAAAGTAGAGGGTCGACTTAAGAGGTTAAGCAGGGGGACACGTCTGGCACTGCAGAATTTGAGTCCCTGGCAGCGTAGATTTTTTTTTCTCATTTTGTCTGGCATAGTTGAAGTGTACCTATGATGAAAATTACAGGCCTCTCTCATCTTTTTAAGTGGGAGAACTTGCACAATTGGTGGCTGACTAAATACTTTTTTGCCCCACTGTACAGTTGAAGTTGGAAGTTTACATACATCTTAGCCAAATACATTTAAACTCAGTTTTTCACAATTCCTGACATTAAAATCCTTGTCCCTGTCTTAGGTCAGTTAGGATCACCACTTTATTTTTAGAACGTGAAATGTCAGAATAATTGTAGAGAGAAGGATTTATTTCAGCTTTTTTGTCTTTCATCACATTCCCAGTGGGTCAGAAGTTTACATACACTCAATTAGTATTTCGTAGCATTGCCTTTAAATTGTTTAACTTAGGTCAAACGTTCGGGTAGCCTTCCACAAGCTTCCAACAATAAGTTGGGTGAATTTTGGCCCATTCTTCCTGACAGAGCTGGTGTAACTGTGTCAGGTTTATAGGCCTCCTTGCTCGCACACACTTTTTCAGTTCTGCCCACAAATTTTCTATAGGATTGAGGTCAGAGCTTTGTGATGGCCACTCCAATACCTTGACTTTGTTGTCCTTAAGCCATTTTGCTACAACTTTGGAAGTATGCTTGGGGTCATGGTCCATTTGGAAGACCCATTTTGCTTAAATATATCCACATAATTTTTCTACCTCATGATGCCATCTATTTTGTGAAGTGCACCGGTCCCTCCTGCAGCAAAGCACCCCCACAACATGATGCTGTCATCCCCGTGCTTCACGGTTGGGATGGTGTTCTTCGGCTTGCAGGCCTCCCCGTTTTTCCTCCAAACATAACGATGGTCATTATGGCCAAACAGTTCTATTTTTGTTTCATCAGACCAGAGGACATTTCTCCAAAAAGTACGATCTTTGTCCCCATGTGCAGTTGCAAACCGTAGTCGGGCTTTTTATGGCGGATTTGGAGCAGTGGCTTCTTTGCTGAGTGGCCTTTCAGGTTATGTCGATACAGGACTTGTTTTACTGTGGATATAGATACATTTGTACCCGTTTCCTCCAGCATCTTCACAGGGTCCTTTGCTGTTCTGGGATTGATTTGCACTTTTCGCACCAAAGTACGTTCATCTCTAGGAGACAGAATGCATCTCCTTCCTGAGCGGTATGACAGCTGCATGGTCCCATGGTGTTTATACTTGCATACTATTGTTTGTACAGATGAATATGGTACCTTCAGGTGTTTGGAAATTGCTCCCCAGAATTAACCAAACTTGTGGAGGTCTACAATATTTTTTATGATGTCTTGACAGATTTATTTTGATTTCCCCATAATGTCAAGCAAAAAGGCACTGATTTCGAAGATATGCCTTGAAATACATCCACAGGTACACTTGACTCAAATTATGTCAATTAGCCTATCAGAAGCTTCTAAAGCCATGACATCATTTTCTGGAATTTTCCAAGCTGTTTAAAGGCACAGTCAACTTAGTGTATTTAAACTTCTGACCCACTGGAATTGTGATACAGTGAATTATAAGTAGAATTATCTGTCTGTAAACAAACATACCAGTATACGTATGTATGTCCCTGGTCTTACTATATGTGCCAATCAGCTGCCCATGTTATTGTTTTCTGCTCTGTTTTCCACAATGGTCTCTGTTTGGTATACTAGATAGACCTCATTACTTAAGCACAGTTAGAAATAAGGTTATCTTAACTGGCTCAGTTCAAAACAATGAAGAACGCATGAGGAAGAGTAGTCAATCATTCTACATTCTGTGATGACTCAGTGTTTCTGTGTGTGGGTTTTGACAGTGCAGGTGCTCAAATCAATGTGAGATTTCAAAGTGATGCGGTTTGAAAGCTGTGTGAGATAAGATGTGTGTTGTGTTGAAATCTGTGTGTGAGATGTGATATGTGTTGTGTTGAAAGCTGTGTGTGATGTGTGTTGTGTTGAAAGCTGTGTGTGAGATGTGATGTGTGTTGTGTTGAAAGCTTGTGTGAGATGTGATGTGTGTTGTGTTGAAAGCTGTGTGTGAGATATGATGATGTGTGTTGTGTTGAAAGCTGTGTGTGAGATGTGATGTGTGTTGTGTTGAAAGCTGTGTGTGAGATGTGATGTGTGTTGTGTTGAAAGCTGTGTGAGAGATGTGATGTGTGTTGTGTTGAAAGCTGTGTGTGAGATGATGATGTGTGTGTGTGTTGAAAGCTGTGTGTGAGATGTGATGTGTGTTGTGTTGAAAGCTGTGTGAGATGTGATGTTGTGTTGAAAGCTGTGTGAGATGTGATGTGTGTTGAAAGTGTTGAAAGTGTGTGTGATGTGTGAAAGCTGTGTGATGATGTGTGTTGTGTTGAAAGCTGTGTGTGAGATGTGATGTGTGTTGTGTTGAAAGCTGTGTGTGAGATGTTGTGATGTGTGTTGTGTTGAAAAGATGATGATGTGTGTTGTGTTGAAAGCTGTGTGTGAGATGTGATGTGTGTTGTGTGTGAGATGTGATGTGTGTTGTGTTGAAAGCTGTGTGTGAGATGTGATGTGTGTTGTGTTGAAAGCTGTGTGTGAGATGTGATGATGTGTGTTGTGTTGTGTTGAAAGCTGTGTGTGAGATGTGATGTGTGTTGTGTTGAAAGCTGTGTGTGAGATGTGATGTGTTGTGTTGAAAGCTTGTGTGAGATGTGATGTGTGTTGTGTTGAAAGCTGTGTGTGAGATGTGATTTGTGTTGTGTTGAAAGCTGTGTGTGAGATGTGATGTGTGTTGTGTTGAAAGCTGTGTGTGAGATGTGATGATGTGTGTGTTGTGTTGAAAGCTGTGTGTGAGATGTGATGTGTTGTGAGATGTGATTTGTGTTGTGTTGAAAGCTGTGTGTGAGATGTGATGTGTGTTGTGTTGTGATGATGTGTTGTGTTGAAAGCTTGTGTGAGATGTGATGTGTGTTGTGTTGAAAGCTGTGTGTGAGATGTGATGTGTGTTGTGTTGAAAGCTGTGTGTGAGTGTGTTTGTGTTGATGATGTGTGTTGTGTTGAAAGCTGTGTGTTGCTGTGTGTGTGTGATGTGTGTTGTGTTGAAAGCTGTGTGTGAGATGATGATGTGTGTTGTGTTGAAAGCTGTGTGAGATGTGATGTGTGTTGTGTTGAAAGCTGTGTGTGAGATGTGATGATGTGTGTGTGATGTTGTGTTGTGTTGAAAGCTGTGTGTGAGATGTGATGTGTGTTGTGTTGAAAGCTGTCTGTGTGATGTGATGATGTGTGTTGTGTTGAAAGCTGTGTGTGAGATGTGATGTGTGTTGTGTTGAAAGCTGTGTGAGATGTGATGTGTGTGTGTTGATGTGTGAGATGTGATGTGTGTGTTGAAAGCTGTGTGTGAGATGTGATGTGTGTTGTGTTGAAAGCTGTGTGTGTGATGTGTGTTGTGTTGAAAGCTGTGTGTGAGATGTGATGTGTGTTGTGTTGAAAGCTGTGTGTGAAAGCTGTGTGTGAGATGTGATGTGTGTTGTGTTGAAAGCTGTGTGTGAGATGTGATGTGTGTTGTGTTGAAAGCTGTGTGTGTGATGTGTGTTGTGTTGAAAGCTGTGTGTGAGATGTGATGTGTGTTGTGTTGAAATGTGATGTGTGTGTGTGTTGAAAGCTGTGTGTGTGAAAGCTGTGTGTGATGATGTGTGTTGTGTTGAAAGCTGTGTGTGTGATGTGTGTGATTTGTGCTGTGTGTGATTGTGTTGTGTTGAAAGCTGTGTGTGTGATGTGTGTTGTGTTGAAAGCTGTGTGTGTGATGTGATGTGTGTTTGTGTTGAAAGCTGTGTGTGTTGTGTTGATGTGTGTTGTGTTGAAAGCTGTGTGTGAGATGTGATGTGTGTTGTGTTGAAAAGATGTGATGTGTGTTGTGTTGAAAGCTGTGTGAGATGTGATGATGTGTGTTGTGTTGAAAGCTGTGTGTGTGATGTGTGTGTGTTGAAAGCTGTGTGTGAGATGTGATGTGTGTTGTGTTGAAAGCTGTGTGAGATGTGATGTGTGAAAGATGTGTGTTGTGTTGAAAGCTGTGTGTGAGATGTGATGTGTGTTGTGTTGAAAGCTGTGTGAGATGTGATGTGTGATGTGTTGAAAGTGTGTGTTGATGTGATGTGTGTGTGTGTTGAAAGCTGTGTGAGATGTGATGTGTGTTGTGTTGAAAGCTGTGTGTGTGATGTGTGTTGTGTTGAAAGCTGTGTGTGAGATGATGTGTGTTGTGTTGAAAGCTTGTGTTGAGATGTGATGTGTGTGATGTGTTGAAAGCTGTGTGTGTGATGTGATGTGTGTTGTGTTGAAAGCTGTGTGTGTGATGTGTGTTGTGTTGAAAGTGTGTGATGTGTGTTGTGTTGTGTGTTGTGTGTGTTGTTGAAAGCTGTGTGTGATGTGTGTTGTGTTGAAAGCTGTGTGTGATGTGTGTTGTGTTGAAAGCTGTGTGTTGATGTGATGTGTGTTGTGTTGAAAGCTGTGTGTGTGATGATGTGTTGTGTTGAAAGCTGTGTGTGAGATGATGTGTGTTGTGTTGAAAGCTGTGTGTGAGATGTGATGTGTGTTGTGTTGAAAGCTGTGTGTGTGATGTGTGTTGTGTTGAAAGCTGTGTGAGATGTGATGTGTGTTGTGTTGAAAGCTGTGTGATGTGATGTGTGTTGTGTTGAAAGCTGTGTGTGAGATGTGATGTGTGTTGTGTTGAAAG
>NC_088399.1:80836953-80849453 GCF_034236695.1 Oncorhynchus nerka
CCAGTGGTGACGTGTAAACATTAGCCCTTCATAAAGGCCTGCTTTGTTCCACATCCATCACAGATGTCAGTCTGATGCTGTTTACAATATAGTGTGCCGGGTACTTACAGAGTGCATTTACTGACCCAGGGAGGCTGTGGATGCCTCCCAAATGGCACCCTATTCCCTATGGGCCCTGGTCAAACTTAGTGCACAATATAGGGAATAGGGTGCCATTTGGGAGGAGGTAAGTGAGGAATACACTAAAGGCAGGGTAGGACTGTTAAAATCTAAAGTAGACACTGTCTCCTTGTTGACTGGTCTCTCCTTCAAGGGTCTGACAGGACTGTATAGGTTGAAACAGTTAGCAGTTGGATTGTTGAGGAAACATGGGTGTCAGTTTGCCGGAGTTTAATCATCTTTCAACCTTCAATATTAAAATCTGTTGTCAGTGGTCCAACACTGATCCTCAGGGAATACCTCTCATCTCTTACCTATTTCTCTCTCTCTCTCTCTCTCTCTCTCTCTCTCTCTCTCTCTCTCTCTCGCTCTCTCTCGCTCTCTCAGGGTGAAGCAGGTACCCCAGGTCAGAGAGGCGCCCCAGGGGAGCGAGGTCGCCCGGGACCCCCTGGCGGAGGTGGGTACTCCTCCAAGGCTGATGCCCCAATGATGGGCCAAGTGGGACCCAGGGGAGAGAGGGGCACCCCAGGCTCACCAGGCACTGCAGGGTCCCCCGGACCTCCAGGAATACCAGGCAACGATGTGAGACCTTACTTACTGTGATGAATTGCATTGATTATTAATTGATTACTTGTCATGTACTTGTTTGTTCCACAATGTTTGGTCAACAGACTAAAACTCAAAAGAACCAACACGGGTTTTTAGCTATGAGAAGAGGTGATTCATGTATTATGTGTGCAGCAGTTAGGTCCTCTTTCATACTGTATATCCTTCTATTTCTCTCCACAGCCTGTGGTCAACTATGACAACATCAAGGACTTCATTCGCCAGCAAGTCATCAAGATCTTTGATGGTGAGTACCTCCTCTTCTTTTCTTTTGTATGTATTCCCCAGACACGGCAAAGATCTGTCTGTCCTTCCTAACTGAGCTGCAGGAGATTATGGGAACTTGTTTATTGATTAGGTTTATCATCTATGATTGTACTCTATCTTTCCCCCTACAGAGAGGATGACCTACTTCATGTCTCGTATGCAGCAGCCACAAGAGGTGTCATCTCCCGGTCGTCCTGGACCCCCAGGGAAGGATGGTAACCCAGGCAGAGATGGGAGTCCAGGAGCCCCAGGTCAGCCAGGACAGATAGGTAGAGAGGGCCGCCATGGACCCTTGGGACCACAGGGTGAGTCTAGACACGTTTCATTCATGCTTTTGATTATTTTGACATAAGGCTTAAATACCATGGTCATGATAAAGTCATAGGAGGCCATAAACAGTTATGACAAGTGATGTCAACTTAGCGTAATTAACTTGACATAAAGGTTAGTTCTCTCAAGTAATGTCCTCTGTTGTGTCTGCAGGTCCACGAGGTCTAAAGGGAGAGAAAGGTGACAAGGGTGTAGGGGAGATGGGTGACAGTGGACCCCCAGGAGCACCAGGTAACACCAACTTCAGCCTGTCTAAATAATTTACATTTAATAAGTTATATATTTAAATTGCAACTGCTCTTTTATAAAGATTCATTTGTATCCAGTGCTTCAATGATGCCCTCTGTCCCTTCATCAATTCTCTTACTCTCTCTGCCCCTCCCCCCAGGTGTTCCAGGCCCCCCTGGCTATGGTAAGATGGGCCCCAGCGGCCCCGTGGGTCAGCAGGGGATCCCTGGAGTCTCAGGAACCCCTGGACAGCCGGGTCAGAAGGGCAGGGAGGGCCGGTGTAACCCCTCTGACTGTATGAGCCAACCAATAGAGTGGAACCCTAAGGGCCCTCCCATCAAGGGCCCCTACTAGAGAGAAAGTATTAAAGAGGAGAGGAGGAGAGATAGATAAAACCAACCCAAAGACCATAAGACACTAGAGAGAGGAGAGGAGGAGAGATAGAAGAAACCAACCCAAAGACCATAAGACACTAGAGAGAGGAGAGGAGGAGAGATAGAAGAAACCAACCCAAAGACCAGAAGACACTAGAGAAAGGAGAGGAGGAGAGATAGAAGAAACCAACCCAAAGACCAGAAGACACTAGAGAAAGGAGAGGAGGGGAGATAGAAGAAACCAACCCAAAGACCAGAAGACACTAGAGAAAGGAGAGGAGGAGTGATAGAAGAAACCAACCCAGAGACCAGAAGACACTAGAGAAAGGAGAGGAGGGGAGATAGAAAAAACCAACCCACAGACCAGAAGACACTAGAGAAAGGAGAGGAGGGGAGATAGAAGAAACCAACCCACATACCAGAAGACACTAGAGAAAGGAGAGGAGGGGAGATAGAAGAAACCAACCCACATACCAGAAGACACTAGAGAAAGGAGAGGAGGGGAGAAGAGAGAACAGATCAAACAGAAGACCAGAGCTACCGTCCGATCAACAGAAATCATCCCAGGAGAACAAATGAATACTGAAGCACCAATAGTTGGTGTGGAGGACCCATCCCTAATTCATCAAAGGGTTTGCCAGTTAGCTGTCCTTCTCACCGCCTGTATAGAAAGTATATATGTGTAGGACCTTCCTCTAACTGATGCCTTGGTACTGGCTGAAGTGGCTTCAATAAAGGAGATATTTGGACTCTGTGCTCTCCTCTCTTTCATATATTTTCCCAACTTTAGCTGCCAGCTCTTTCTATATGTTAGACGTGTTTATTTTGACAATAACAGCAAGAGCATATCCAGCCTTTGAAAACGACCTGCAAATTCTTCCTCTTCTTCACTATCATCCTCATCTTCATTCTGATTATAAAACGTGTCCATTGGGAGTATTAGGCAGCTACCTTGTGAAATTCTGCTTCGATCTAGCTTCTGTCTAGCCATAGAAACCAAATGAATAGAATTGACATGGCACTCCCATTTCAAATGCCCATTCTAATCGTTCTATCTCTTTGTACATTTTGTTTGATTTCTATGCTTGAATATACTCCCTCATCACTTGACTGATGTGTGATGCTTTAACAGATCTGTACACTTTGTCCTCAAATCATGGCCTTATGAGAAGTTCTCACCTTCTCTTCCCTGTTTGCGTGAGAAGAACATAATGTACACCTCCCAAGAGTGCCTGTTTTGTACATATTTCTATTTATATGTAGTAGCTTTTTATGCTTTTTGTATTTTGGATTTGGCGTCAACATGGCTAACCGTGTTTTCGCTATGGTCAACTGTCAGGAATCCACTATGAGTGTGGTTTTTATAAGAGTTATTTGTTCATAAAATATACAAGAAATTGGAGAGAAATTATCTTTTCATGTGAAAGTAAATTGGATTTCTATATGGTGGTATAATTATGCTTTGGAAGATATTTTCATGCTTGCCTTTGTATAAAGTACATGGCATCATTTTCAAAACTGCCTCAAAACTGGCAACAAAAAAAAAATCTAGTTATGTAGCAATTTATCAACAAGTCTCTTACATTATCAAGCTTATTTTTGACAACAGAGCAACTGTAAAGGGATATTTGTTTCTCGTCCAGCACACCACTGGTTACTGTAACTAAAATAGGGTTGCACAATTCAGGTAACTTTCCAAAAGTTCCCAGGGTTTTCAGAAATCCTTGTTTGGAAGATGGAGGGGATAAGCAGAACATTCGGAATCCTCCAACCAGGATTTATGGAAAACCTGGGGACTTTGGGCAAGTTGCCGTCATTTGGTCATGCTTTACGGAAATAGATGTTTTATGACCACTAAGAGAAACAGGCTGAATTTTCATAGGAGAGGCTGTTTAGCATCTTCACCCAAACCTTCGCTGGCATCGCTGTGCCAATCAGCTTCCCCTCGTATCCATTACTGAGTACAACTTGTATGTCTCCTGCCTTGTATGTTGTGTTGTTTTGAATGTGTGCAGCTTTACTTGTTATCTATACACTACAGGCCAGGGTGTCAGTAAGGGTGTCAGTAAGGGATTTGTCACCATGTTTAGATTCATATGGATGTTCTGAGTTGTTATTGGAAGGGCCATGAGGTTTTCCTGATGTTTTCACTGTCCATAGTGATTTCTGGTCAAGAAAACCTACTGACCCTAGTTATACTGAACAACCACCCCAATAGTTCTCCCCTCTTCATTCCTAGCTTTTAAAAGCATCTTGTTGAAACAACACCACTGTTCCCCTGCTACTCTCAGTATATCTGTTGTGTGTTTTATGTTGGCATCACTTTTTGTAAAGAGATGTTTTTTTTAATGAAAACGTTTCAGAAAGAGTTAATAAAATGTTTTAAGCAGACGTGGTCTGGTCAGGATGTTGTTGTTGATTAACACACTTTACACATCAAAGTATAACATGTGACTCAGTTTTACCATAGTTACCATCAATGTCTTTAATTGGAGTGCCTTTTCTTTGTTCTCTGAGTAAAAACACACTAGGTATAAAGCGTTAACTCGCGCTCCAATGAAATGAGGTAGCTTTTCGAGTAAGCAGAGTGCTAGAGCGGCTTTTGTATAAACGCCAAGCCACCTGCTAGACTCATACTGCTATGTGAATGAGTCCACGTGGAATAGTTTTCAGGTAACACAGAAGCTTAACTTCTGCAGCGTTGAGAGCATGACGTTGTATTACACACAGAAGGATAGGGCAGGATAAACTGCTGATGATTCAGCAGAAATAGAACTAAAGAAAGCCAGAAACTGAACTGGGTGTTTGGGGACACTCTAAATGGTATAGGCTTTATACCCAGAATACCTAGCCCTACAATAGTGAATGTCATTATCCTGTAGTCGAGGCAGTAAACTACATGCAGTTAGGCAGCACTTACGTATTTTCTGGGAAAACAGTTGGCAACCAATTTGAAGGGTGTATCACCAGCAACGACTGGACTGGAGTGTGACACACAGACAGAGAAAGTCTAGACGATATCCATTAACCCATCTCTAAGACCAATGGAATAAAGGCCATGTCATTTTTGTACAATCGTTTCTTTTCAGAGCTCCAACAGTTCCCACATGAGAGAGAAGAACATTCAGGTTTTTACAAAACGTTCTTCTTTATTGGTTTGGAATTGGTTGACCTGAACAACCAGGGGAAAAAAATCTAACCTAAGTCTTTACAGATGAATCATATAAAGAACAACAAATAGAATTGCTTCTGTTAATGAAAATAATCAGTCCTGTTTGTTGTTAGAATGTTGACATTGATTGACTCCATGGAAGTTAGTTGACAGTGGCAAATAAATATTGATTTGTGTAACTGATCTGTTTGGAAAAGCAGTCATTTGAACTTTGAAACTTTATTGCTGATTAGATTCATTAACACAGGGGTTGTTTTGGTCGGTTCATATTCTAACCCATCCTCTTTTTTTTCTCTACATAAAATCAACACACATTTACAAAGATTTACAGCACTGTATTATGGGAGATAGATGGGAGTGCCCATCAGGATATGCTGTTGCCAGGCAACTACAGGAAAAGATCAAATCTAAAGAAATCATTTGTTTCTAAATGAGGCGAAAGTAGACAGGGGTGGCACTGTACATGTGAGCAAAAAAGGGGTTTGACTATTTCACTCAAGCATACAGGTGACAGGTTTAGCAATACATCTTCCAAAGGTACAGTATGGAGTGTAGATTTTGATTTTAATATTTTATTGGTACCTTTGTGTAAACTTGTACGGCACTTATTGCTTGGTGGGGAGAGGAGGTGGGCATATGCTTGCATTATTTCCTTCAAAACATATATTTAAATATTAATATTTCAGATATAAATCAATCCAATTTAAAGTGACCACGGTACAAAACAAAAACACCAATCATTGGACTCAAAGTATATCTCTGCTCCTCCCAGTCCAGGGGCTACGGCTGATGATGACGTCATCAATGATGTCACTGGACATGATATTCAGATGTCACTACGTCTCTCTCTCTCATTCTCTCTCCCTCTGTGGTGGGGGTGGGGCAGTTGGACGTGACTGATATTTACATCCGCCAATCCCTGACCAGAGATGATAAATTCAGAGGGGTGTTATTGGCTGTTAGTGGCTGTCATCATGGTGATTTAAAGTGGGTGGATGTGGTATGTGTTGCAAACAGAGTCTCTAAACAGTAGAACTGAAGGTCACCAGTTTAAGGGTCAGGGAACAACATCATTCACGATCGTATTGCCCCCACTTCTCGCTCTCAATGATATCCAATGAAGGAGAGTGGTCTCTCTCTTTCTCTCTCCTCTATCCCTCCTCTCTCTCTTCTGTCTGTCTCTCTCTCTCTCTCTCTCCCTCCTGGTGTTGTGGGGATCTTGATGGAGAGGTCTCAGATTAGACTCCGGGGCCCTTGACCCTGGCGGAGTCCTGTAGTCTGGGGGAGGTGTAGGCCGAGGCAGCTAGGCAGGCTGCAGCCTCACAGAACCCTGGAAGACCAGTGGGGCCCACCTTACCGGGACGACCAGCCTCTCCTGCCGAGCCCTGGGGGCCTCGCTCGCCAGGCTTACCGTTTCGAGCCACGCCGTCAATACCAGGAGGACCTGAGGAGGTAGAGGAGGAGAGAGAAAAAGAGATAGCCTTTTAATTTACTACATTCCTTTGAAGAGAGTTTTAGTTTTACATTGTAACTTCCTCAGGTAAGTTGGTACAGCTTCTTAATAACTAGATAGATTTGTAGAGGAAGGTCACTTCTAAGTGTGTGTGTGTGTGTGTGTGTGTGTGTGTGTGTGTGTGTGTGTGTGTGTGTGTGTGTGTGTGTGTGTGTGTGTGTGTGTGTGTGTGTGTGTGTGTGTGTGCGTGTGTGTGTGTGTTAGGAGAGTGCATGTGGTGCCTCACCTGGTATTCCAGGGGGTCCTGGTTGACCAGGATGTGGTTTGCCAGAATTCCTCGGTCTCCCTTTGCTCCTCTCTTTCCTGAGAGAAAGATGGAGGGGTGGAGAGGGGTCAGTGATCTTTTCTCAGTTATATTACTTTTTGAGTAATCAGTGTCTCATTTTTATCTCGAACGTCACCCATTTCAGTTTCTACCTTTCAGTCCGGTGTTGCCAATCTGGCCGGAGGCTCCAAACATGCCAGGGATGCCGCGGGCGCCGGTGAGGCCGTGTGGGCCCTGACCACCGGGAGCACCTGGGGGTCCAGGAGGACCAGGGGGACCCATGACACCGGCTCCACCCAGTACGGCACGCTTAGCGCTCACCGCTACAGCCGCCAGACGCTCTGGATGAGGAAAATAGAGGATGTATATTAGCTATAGTACGTATAGTCAATGTTTTACCCAGATACGGTGAGACTCAGTAGACTCAGCGGATTTATAATGTTGTGATCTCCTACCTTGCAGCATCTTCAGAACCACCTCAATGATGTGCTGGTCAGATGCATCCCGTCCCTGTAGAGGAGCAAGGAGAGGGAGAGAGAGAGGGAAAGATGGATGACAGGATGGTAAATGATGGATAGAGGAAAGGAAGGTAGAGGAGAGGAAAGAAAACATACAAACCAATCATCAATCAATAAGTCAGTCACTAGCATTCTCTAGTCAGTATAATCACACCACAATCTCACTAATCCATGCTTCCCCCCGCTCGTTAGGACTCACAGCTGCCCCCACGATTCCTGGCATGCCTGGCAGTCCTCTCTCTCCGTTGAGGCCACGAGGCCCGGGCAGTCCTCCTGGTCCCTGGTCTCCTGGTTTACCTGAGTCTCCTGTGGGGCCGTTGAACCCTAGCTCTCCCCTCACTCCTTGCTGTGGAGGAAAGAGGAACAAATGAGATCCAAAATGACAGCACTGTTTGATGCTAAGATAGCATTTGATTAGCATTGACTAGCTTCAACTAGTTTCAACTAACTTCAACTTACCTTTGACTAGCTTCAACTAGCTTCAAATGTCCTGGACATTAGCTTTAACTGGCATTGACTAGATTTGACAAGTTTTAACTAGCTTTGATTTGCTTCAACTAGTATTGAATAGTTTTGAATAGCTTCCACTAGCTTTGATTAGCTTCTACTAGTATTAAATCATTTTGAATAGCTTCCACTAGCTTCAACTAGCTTTGATTAGCTTTGACTATCTTTGACTGGCTTCCATCTGCTATCAATGAGGTGTGATTGGATGGGACCCCAGTGATGTTCTTACCTGTCCTTTGGGTCCAGGCTCTCCACCCAAACCCTGTCAGAGGACGAGAAAGAGAGATACAGACATACAGACAGGTCAGTCCACTCCAGTCTGAAATACTAACTGTGGCTCTACAGTTAGGAAGTTAGAATTTTCCCTTTAGATTCAATCATTCCTCTTCACGAATTTGAAGATATGATGTATTTTCTTCCCCATCTCATCCTGATAAAGCCACTCACCGTCTCCCCTTTCTCCCCAGCCAAGCCTTCTACACCAGGATCCCCCTGAAAGATGAGAGAACGAGAAAGAACCAGTTAAATCAATTGACCATTGGCCAATGCCTATTGCTATAGCAGTCATTGTGGATACTTCAGCATGCGGCCACGCCATTGGTTAAAGTAACAGGCTTACTGCTACTCACAAAGTCTCCCTTCGCCCCAACTTTTCCTTGGAATCCCTGTGAAGACAGACAAGTCCCACAGTAAATACTTAATACATTATAGTGAAGAGCAAAGACAATATATTGATCTGGCCAAGGACTGCAGGAGACACAGTGCACAGTAAGAAAGATGTAGTTTCATCTAAAGACATGGGAGATGATGACTCTAGTACTATCATTTATATTGCTTAGGCTCTGTGCGAGAGAACGGCTGCAGGATTCGTGGTTCAACATTGCCACCACTGGGCCGTTTGGGTAACTGCATGATCACGTGTATGATTTGACTCAAATGAATCCCTATTGTGACTTCAATGTTCAACACAAACGAACACACGAATGCACTCGCATGGACACATACAAACAATGTCTCGATACATACACCTCCGTAAACTTACAGATGCAAGAGCACACAAAAGCATACATGTATTTTACGCAGGTACACACAAACACAAAACACACACCTTATCTCCCTTAGTTCCTGAGATGCCTTGAGCCCCTGGAACACCCATGGGTCCTCTCATACCCTTGTTGCCCTGCAGAGACACAACAACACTTAGATTATATTCCTGCCTAGATGTGTGTCGACTTGTTGGTCAAGTGAAGACAACCACTGATTTAGACAAAACTGTATGTTTGTGCTGAGCTGTACAGAAGTGACTTACTGCCTTGCCGAGTACACCCTGTGGCCCTACAGCTCCCCTCTGGCCTCTGTCACCCTGAGGGAGAGAAGGAGAGAGGAGGAGAAAGAGAGGGATCAGAGAAAGACTTATCGTGATGGTGACTTGTTGTAGTGATGGTGACTTGTTATAATGATGGATTGTTGGAGAAGATACCTTAGGACCAGGAACACCCTCCATACCAGCTTCACCAGGAAGACCAGGCTCACCCTGAGAGAGAGAGAGAGAGAGAGAGAGAGAGAGAGAGAGAGAGAGAGAGAGAGTTAAGATCCTCATATCAGCAACAGCCACAATAAAAATCTGCATTCTGGTGTGTAAAAAACAAACAAACACATGAGCAAGTGAGGTGACCTACCTGAGGTCCTGGGGCACCAGACATTCCAACATGGCCTCTGGGACCAGGCTCTCCCTGAAGGGAAACAGAACAGGAAGTGGTTATCAGTTGAGGGAGTCTAAGCACATTAAATGCCCTTCCTCTTTTCTTTATTGTGGTGATGCAGAAGGACAATAAAAGGGGATGGTTGGTCATAGCCTTACCTTGCCTCCAGGTCCACCCTTGGTTCCGGGGCTGCCAGGCAAACCCTATCAGAGAGACAAGGTCAAAGAGAAGGTCAAAGGTCAAATAAAGGACCCTAATTCTATGTTTCTACTTTACAACTGTCTTCAAGCTTTTCAGTGGTGTTGGTGTCACAGCAGTGGCCAGACATATTGTGTGTGTGTGTGTGTGTGTGTGTGTGTGTGTGTGTGTGTGTGTGTGTGTGTGTGTGTGTGTGTGTGTGTGTGTGTGTGTGTGTGTGTGTGTGTGTGTGTGTGTGTGTGTGTGTGGCTACTGCCATGGCTGAGTAGATGATAATCCATGTGCCAGTGTTAAAAGTTTGCGACTGTGTTAAACATTGATGGTGTGTATCATAGAACTCCCAAGCTCCATTACTCTCTCTCTCTCTCTCTCACACACACACACACACACACAAACATTTGATTATGATGAATCACTCGCCGGTGGAGAGATGCAGCAATTTCAAGGTGGTTTAAATTCCAAAATGGCTTGAGTCTAAGGGTCAAGCTGGACGCTTGCCCAGAAAACACAGATTATTCCCAGCTCGTTTTTTGTCTGTCTGTTTTTTTGTTCTGTGCATGTGGGGGGAGGTGACTTATGGAGGTGAGGAGACTCACCCTTTACCTGTTCTGGGTGACAATGAGGGGTTAGAGCTGGGTTTGTTTACATGGACTAACTGAGGTCAATCACTCTCACTCTTTCCTGCTCACAATCATAACATTGGGCACACGAACACGAACACACACACATTAACACACACAGCTGTTGGATACCAAACTTGCTACTCACTGCTGTTCCCTGGTGACCGGGACCACCAGGCCTCCCAGCCTGCCCTGGGGCACCCTACAGAGAGAAGAAGAAGAGACTCATCATCATCAACATCATTATTATCATTATCATCATCACCAGTATCAACATCACCATTATTAACATCACCATTATCAACATCACCATTATCAACATCACCTTTATCATCACCATTATCAACATCACCATTATCAACATCACCATTATTAACATCACCATTATCAACATCACCTGTATCATTGCCATTATCAGCATTACCATCACCGTCATCATCATCACTATTATCATTGTCAACATTATCATTATCCCCACCATTATCACCACCACCATTGTTGTAACCGCCACCACTACCATTATCGCCACCATTACATCACCATTATCATCATCATTATTATCGTCATCGCCACATGACCATTAATCCAAGTAAGATCCAGGGACAGCTACAAGTTCAGCTACAGGTGCATTGATTCCATCTACGCCAGGCCTTACCTTGATTCCAGGGATGCCAGGAGTGCCGTCCTTTCCATCAATACCAGGCAGACCCTGAAACACCAGACAGAAGTTACCATAATAATGTATGGCTAACCATATCTCCAACACAGTTAATAGGTACGACACAGTAGACTGTGTTACATTGTAGTAATAGTAGATACCAGACTAGAATATGAACAGTAGACTGTATTACATTGTAGTAATAGTAGATACCAGACTAGAATATGAACAGTAGACTGTGTTACATTGTAGTAATAGTAGATACCAGACTAGAATATGAACAGTAGACTGTGTTACATTGTAGTAATAGTAGATACCAGACTAGAATATGAACAGTAGACTGTGTTACATTGTAGTAATAGTAGATACCAGACTAGAATATGAACAGTAGACTGTGTTACATTGTAGTAATAGTAGATATCAGACCACAATATGAACAGTAGACTGTGTTACATTGTAGTAATAGTAGATACCAGACTAGAATATGAACAGTAGAATGTGTTACATTGTAGTAATAGTAGATACCAGACTAGAATATGAACAGTAGACTGTGTTACATTGTAGTAATAGTAGATACCAGACTAGAATATGAACAGTAGACTGTGTTACATTGTAGTCATAGTAGATACCAGACTAGAATATGAACAGTAGACTGTGTTACATTGTAGTAATAGTAGATACCAGACTAGAATATGAACAGTAGACTGTGTTACATTGTAGTCATAGTAGATACCAGACTAGAATATGAACAGTAGACTGTGTTACATTGTAGTAATAGTAGATACCAGACCACAATATGAACAGTAGACTGTGTTACATTGTAGTAATAGTAGATACCAGACTAGAATATGAACAGTAGAATGTGTTACATTGTAGTAATAGTAGATACCAGACTAGAATATGAACAGTAGACTGTGTTACATTGTAGTAATAGTAGATACCAGACTAGAATATGAACAGTAGACTGTGTTACATTGTAGTCATAGTAGATACCAGACTAGAATATGAACAGTAGACTGTATTACATTGTAGTAATAGTAGATACCAGACTAGAATATGAACAGTAGACTGTATTACATTGTAGTAATAGTAGACACCAGACTAGAATATTAAATAGACGAGTGAAGTCAGGGTGTTAACTCACGTTCTCTCCCTTCTTGCCAACGGCTCCATGTGGGCCCTTGATACCTCGGCCACCCTGTAGAAACGATTATTATCATAATCTTCATCAACATCATGATTATTATCATCATCCTCATCCGTGTGAGTAAGTTAGACACTGATGAAAAACTGGATAGCTGGCAGATAAAACACTCACCAAATCTCCTTTCTTCCCAGCCTCTCCAGGTGGTCCCTGGGGTCCCTCCTCACCCTACCGGGGA
>NC_088399.1:80851953-80854453 GCF_034236695.1 Oncorhynchus nerka
GCATACCCCACAAGACATGCCAAATCCAGAACAGACTATGGGAGGCGCACAGTACTACATAGAGCCATGACTACATGGAACTCTATTCCACATCAAGTAACTGATGCAAGCAGTAGCATCAGATTAAAAAACAGAGAAGAATACACCTTTATGTAACAGTGGGGACTGTGAAGAGACACACACAAAGGTACAGACACACACAAAAGCTAGCACACGCACTCTACACACACATACCTTGTAATATTGTTGTATGGTGATATTACATTTTGTATTGTAGATATTTAGTGGTGTAATAATGTTACATTATGGACTGTTTTATCTTTTGTTTTAATGTAATGTTTGGACCACAAGAAGAGTAGCTGCTGCCTTGGCAACAGCTAATGGGGATCCCTAATAAATACAAATAGATGTTTAAATCAATGAACTAATTATTCAGCCAATAAATGACAGCAGCACTGACAGGAATACTGTAAACAGAATACAGAATATCCTTATTTTGATTTTTGAATATCCTCATTTAGATTTTTTTCCCCCGATGATGACTCATTTACCTTGACCCCCTGCAGTCCCTGGGGACCCTTAGGCCCTGCTGGGCAGTTGATTGGACACTGTAGAGAGAAAGAGCGAGAGAGAGAGAGAGAGAGAGAGGGGAGAGAGGAGAGAGAGAGAGAGAGAGAGAGAGAGAGAGAGAGAGAGAGAGAGAGAGAGAGAAATAGGTGGTTGAGAGAGAAAGAGAGGACGGAAGGTACCCCAAAGGGTTCTACCTGGAACCGAAAATGTTTTTTTTCTAAGAGTCTATGGGGGGGGGGGGGAGTGAGGAGAACACCAAAGTCACAAGTCTAAGTATAATTGAATCTCCTCGGCCAAAAGTGAACAAAGCAACACTACAGTATGCGGGACATGGATGAAGAGAGGGGGTGGGAGGGTGCGGGGGGTGCATGGATGAAGGGAGTGAGAGGGGATTGAGGGAGGCTGTGAATCCTCTTTCGGTGTCAGATGAAAGGAGTGAGAGAGAGAGAAAGAGAGATAGACGGTTGGAGAGAGAGATAGTTTATGAGAGAAAGAGTGTGAATCTTCTGTGACAGGACCCTTCTCTAATGAGAGCGAGGGAGGAGGAGAAAAAAGGAGAGAGGAATTGATGAGGACTCTAGAGGACTCTAGTTCCTCCTGTCTCTAGAGCTGACACTGCCACACAATCCCCTCCCCTATAACCAGCTCCCCTATAACCAGCTCCCCTATGTTGGGCACTCAGTATAGGACTTGGCTTAGGACTTGTACTTTTTCTGTAGGGTTTAGTGCCACCAAAACCAGAAAGCTCTCTGTCTATATACTGTATCAGAGGCAACACCATGACTAGATTGCCAGTTTAGTAGAACAGGTACAGTAGGGTAGAACAGATACAGTGGGGTAGAACAGATACAGTGGAATAGAACAGATACAGTGGGGTAGAACAGATACAGTGGGGTAGAACAGATACAGTAGGGTTTGAACAGGTACAGTGGGGTACAGTGGGGTAGAACAGATACAGTGAGGTAGAACGGGTACAGTGGAGTAGAACAGATACAGTGGGGTAGAACAGGTACATTGGAATAGAACAGGTACAGTGGGGTAGAACAGATACAGTGGGGTAGAACAGATACAGTGGAATAGAACAGATACAGTGGGGTAGAACAGATACAGTGGGGTAGAACAAATACAGTGGGGTAGAACAGATACAGTGGAATAGAACAGATACAGTGGAATAGAACAGATACAGTGGAATAGAACAGATACAGTGGAATAGAACAGATACAGTGGGGTAGAACAGATACAGTGGGGTAGAACAGATACAGTGGAATATAACAGATACAGTGGAATAGAACAGATGCAGTGGGGTAGAACAGATACATTGGAATATAACAGATACAGTGGAATAGAACAGATACAGTGGGGTAGAACAGATACAGTGGAATAGAACAGATACAGTGGAATAGAACAGATACAGTGGAATAGAACAGATACAGTGGAATAGAACAGATACAGTGGAATAGAACAGATGCAGTGGGGTATAACAGATACAGTGGAATAGAACAGATACAGTGGAATAGAACAGATACAGTGGAATAGAACGGATACAGTGGAATAGAACAGATACAGTGGAATAGAACAGATACAGTGGAATAGAACAGATACAGAGGGATCTTACCTGGAAGTCTGCGCTGCCCTCCTCTCCTCCCAAGAACTTCCCTGGAGGTCCCTAGAGAAAGAGAGAGTGACAACAATATATGTTTGAATAGAGAAATATGCAAAGAAGACAGAAGACAGATGAAGTGAGAGAGAGAGAGAGAGAGAGAGAGAGAGAGAGAGAGAGAGAGAGAGAGAGAGAGAGAGAGAGAGAGAGAGAGAGAGAGAGAGAGAGAGAGAGAGAGAGAGAAAGAGAAAGAGAAAGAGAAAGAAGAAGACTAAGGAGATCATTGTTTAAGACAGTGCTGAGGCAGCTGTTCTGACTGTGTGTGTCCTG
>NC_088399.1:80859453-80871953 GCF_034236695.1 Oncorhynchus nerka
TGCTTTCACCTTATGACATCCAGTGGAACAGCCACTTTACAATAGTGCATCTAGGTCTTTTAAGGGGGGAGGGGGAGAAGGATTACTTTATCATATCCTAGGTATTCCTTAAAGAGGTGGGGTTTCAGGTGTCTCCGGAAGGTGGTGATTGACTCCGCTGTCCTGGCGTCGTGAGGGAGTTTGTTCCACCATTGGGGGGCCAGAGCAGCGAACAGTTTTGACTGGGCTGAGCGGGAACTGTACTTCCTCAGTGGTAGGGAGGCGAGCAGGCCAGAGGTGGATGAACGCAGTGCCCTTGTTTGGGTGTAGGGCCTGATCAGAGCCTGGAGGTAGTGAGGTGCCGTTCCCCTCACAGCTCCGTAGGCAAGCACCATGGTCTTGTAGCGGATGCGAGCTTCAACTGGAAGCCAGTGGAGAGAGCGGAGGAGCGGGGTGACGTGAGAGAACTTGGGAAGGTTGAACACCAGACGGGCTGCGGCGTTCTGGATGAATTGTAGGGGTTTAATGGCACAGGCAGGGAGCCCAGCCAACAGCGAGTTGCAGTAATCCAGACGGGAGATGACAAGTGCCTGGATTAGGACCTGCGCCGCTTCCTGTGTGAGGCAGGGTCGTACTCTGCGGATGTTGTAGAGCATGAACCTACAGGAACGGGCCACCGCCTTGATGTTATTTGAGAACGACAGGGTGTTGTCCAGGATCACGCCAAGGTTCTTAGCGCTCTGGGACGAGGACACAATGGAGTTGTCAACCGTGATGGCGAGATCATGGAACGGGCAGTCCTTCCCCGGGAGGAAGAGCAGCTCCGTCTTGCCGAGGTTCAGCTTGAGGTGATGATCTGTCATCCACACTGATATGTCTGCCAGACATGCAGAGATACGATTCGCCACCTGGTCGTCAGAAGGGGGAAAGGAGAAGATTAATTGTGTGTCGTCTGCATAGCAATGATAGGAGAGACCATGTGAGGTTATGACAGAGCCAAGTGACTTGGTGTATAGTGAGAATAGGAGAGGGCCTAGAACAGAGCCCTGGGGGACACCAGTGGTGAGAGCACGTGGTGAGGAGACGGATTCTCGCCACGCCACCTGGTAGGAGCGACCTGTCAGGTAGGACGCAATCCAAGCGTGGGCCGCGCCGGGAGATGCCCAACTCGGAGAGGGTGGAGAGGAGGATCTGATGGTTCACAGTATCGAAGGCAGCCGATAGGTCTAGAAGGATGAGAGCAGAGGAGAGAGAGTTAGCTTTAGCAGTGCGGAGCGCCTCCGTGATACAGAGAAGAGCAGTCTCAGTTGAATGACTAGTCTTGAAACCTGACTGATTTGGATCAAGAAGGTCATTCTGAGAGAGATAGCGGGAGAGCTGGCCAAGGACGGCACGTTCAAGAGTTTTGGAGAGAAAAGAAAGAAGGGATACTGGTCTGTAGTTGTTGACATCGGAGGGATCGAGTGTAGGTTTTTTCAGAAGGGGTGCAACTCTCGCTCTCTTGAAGACGGGAGGGACGTAGCCAGCGGTCAGGGATGAGTTGATGAGCGAGGTGAGGTAAGGGAGAAGGTCACCGGAGATGGTCTGGAGAAGAGAGGAGGGGATAGGGTCAAGCGGGCAGGTTGTTGGGCGGCCGGCCGTCACAAGACGCGAGATGTCATCTGGAGAGAGAGGGGAGAAAGAGGTCAGAGCACAGGGTAGGGCAGTGTGAGCAGAACCAGCGGTGTCGTTTGACTTAGCAAACGAGGATCGGATGTCGTCGACCTTCTTTTCAAAATGGTTGACGAAGTCATCTGCAGAGAGGGAGGAGGGGGAGGGGGAGGAGGATTCAAGAGGGAGGAGAAGATGGCAAAGAGCTTCCTAGGGTTAGAGGCAGATGCTTGGAATTTAGAGTGGTAGAAAGTGGCTTTAGCAGCAGAGACAGAGGAGGAAAATGTAGAGAGGAGGGAGTGAAAGGATGCCAGGTCCGCAGGGAGGCGAGTTTTCCTCCATTTCCGCTCGGCTGCCCGGAGCCCTGTTCTGTGAGCTCGCAATGAGTCATCGAGCCACGGAGCGGGAGGGGAGGACCGAGCCGGCCTGGAGGATAGGGGACATAGAGAGTCAAAGGATGCAGAAAGGGAGGAGAGGAGGGTTGAGGAGGCAGAATCAGGAGATAGGTTGGAGAAGGTTTGAGCAGAGGGAAGAGATGATAGGATGGAAGAGGAGAGAGTAGCGGGGGAGAGAGAGCGAAGGTTGGGACGGCGCGATACCATCCGAGTAGGGGCAGTGTGGGAAGTGTTGGATGAGAGCGAGAGGGAAAAGGATACAAGGTAGTGGTCGGAGACTTGGAGGGGAGTTGCAATGAGGTTAGTGGAGGAACAGCATCTAGTAAAGATGAAGTCGAGCGTATTGCCTGCCTTGTGAGTAGGGGGGGAAGGTGAGAGGGTGAGGTCAAAAGAGGAGAGGAGTGGAAAGAAGGAGGCAGAGAGGAATGAGTCAAAGGTAGACGTGGGGAGGTTAAAGTCGCCCAGAACTGTGAGAGGTGAGCCCTCCTCAGGAAAGGAGCTTATCAAGGCATCAAGCTCATTGATGAACTCTCCGAGGGAACCTGGAGGGCGATAAATGATAAGGATGTTAAGCTTGAAAGGGCTGGTAACTGTGACAGCATGGAATTCAAAGGAGGCGATAGACAGATGGGTAAGGGGAGAAAGAGAGAATGACCACTTGGGAGAGATGAGGATCCCGGTGCCACCACCCCGCTGACCAGAAGCTCTTGGGGTGTGCGAGAGCACGTGTGCGGACGAAGAGAGAGCAGTAGGAGTAGCGGTGTTGTCTGTGGTGATCCATGTTTCCGTCAGAGCCAAGAAGTCGAGGGACTGGAGGGAGGCATAGGCTGAGATGAACTCTGCCTTATTGGCCGCAGATCGGCAGTTCCAGAGGCTACCGGAGACCTGGAACTCCACGTGAGTCGTGCGCGCTGGGACCACCAGATTAGGGTGGCTGCGGCCACGCGGTGTGGAGCGTTTGTATGGTCTGTGCAGAGAGGAGAGAACAGGGATAGACAGACACATAGTTGACAGGCTAGAGAAGAGGCTACGCTAATGCAGAGGAGATTGGAATGACAAGTGGACTACACGTCTCGAATGTTCAGAAAGTTAAGCTTACGTAGCAAGAATCTAATTGACTAAAATGATTAAAATGATAGAGTACTGCTGGGGTAGGCTAGCTGCGTTGTTGACACTACCCTAATCAAGTCGTACCGTTGAGTGTGAAGTTTCTACAATGCTGCTTATCGGGAGCTAGCTGGCTAGCTAGCAGTGTTGGTTACGTTACGTTGCGTTAGGAGAACGACAATAGCTGGCTAGCTAACCTAGAAAATCGCTCTAGACTACACAATTATCTTTGAAACAAAGACGGCTATGTAGCTAGCTATGTAGCTAGCTACGATCAAACAAATCACACCGTTGGGACTGTAATGAAATGAAATGAAAAAGTGATACTACCTGTGGAGCGACGCGGAATGCGACCGGAAAGCGAAAGTTCTATTCAGTAGACGTTGGCTGGCTATTGGCTAGCTAGGAGTGTCTCCTACGTTAAGGACGACAAAATAGCTGGCTAGCTAACCTCGGTGAATTAAGATAATCACTCTAAGACTACACACTCTAAACTACACAATTATCTTGGATACGAAGACAGCAAAGACAACTATGTAGCTATCTAATACTACACTAATCAAGTCGTTCGGTTGAGTGTGATAGTTACTACAGTGCTACGGTAGCCGGTGAACGTATGCTAGCTGGCTAGCTGCTAGGCAGATAGGAGGGCGACGAAATACGATAATAACGCAATTATCACTCTAAGACTCCACACTCTAAGCTACACAATTATCTTGGATACGAAGACAGCAAAGACAACTATGTAGCTAGCTATGTAGCTAGCTAACACTACACTAATCAAGTCGTTCAGTTGAGTGTGATAGTTACTAACCTAACCCTAACCCTAACCTTTACATAACCCTAACCTAACGCTAACCTTTACATAACCCTAACCTAACCCTAACCCTAACCTTTACATAACCCTAACCTAACCCTAACCCTAACCTTTACATAACCCTAACCTAACCCTAACCTTTACATAACCCTAACCTAACCCTAACCCTAACCTTTACATAACCCTAACCTAACCCTAACCTTTACATAACCCTAACCTAACCCTAACCCTAACCTTTACATAACCCTAACCTAACCCTAACCTTTACATAACCCTAACCTAACCCTAACCCTAACTTTTACATAACTCTAACCTAACCCTAACCCTAACTTTTACATAACTCTAACCTAACCCTAACCCTAACCTTTACATAACTCTAACCTAACCCTAACCCTAACCTTTACATAACTCTAACCTAACCCTAACCCTAACCTTTACATAACTCTAACCTAACCCTAACCTTTACATAACCCTAACCTAACCCTAACCCTAACCTTTACATAACTCTAACCTAACCCTAACCCTAACCTTTACATAACCCTAACCCTAACCTTTACATAACCCTAACCTAACCCCAACCTTTACATAACCCTAACCTAACCCTAACCCTAACCCTAACCTTTACATAACTCTAACCTAACCCTAACCCTAACCTTTACATAACTCTAAACTAACGCTAACCCTAACCTTTACATAACTCTAACCTAACCCTAACCTTTACATAACCCTAACCTAACCCTAACCCTAACCTTTACATAACCCTAACCTAACCCTAACCCTAACCTTTACATAACCCTAACCTAACCCTAACCCTAACCTTTACATAACCCTAACCTAACCCTAACCTTTACATAACTCTAACCTAACCCTAACCCTAACCTTTACATAACTCTAACCTAACCCTAACCCTAACCCTAACCCTAACCTTTACATAACTCTAACCTAACCCTAACCCTAACCTTTACATAACTCTAACCTAACCCTAACCCTAACCCTAACCTTTACATAACTCTAACCTAACCCTAACCCTAACCTTTACATAACTCTAACCTAACCCTAACCTTTACATAACCCTAACCTAACCCTAACCCTAACCTTTACATAACTCTAACCTAACCCTAACCCTAACCTTTACATAACTCTAACCTAACCCTAACCCTAACCTTTACATAACTCTAACCTAACCCTAACCTTTACATAACCCTAACCTAACCCTAACCCTAACCTTTACATAACTCTAACCTAACCCTAACCCTAACCTTTACATAACTCTAATCTAACCCTAACCCTAACCTTTACATAAGTCTAACCTAACCCTAACCCTAACCTTTACATAACTCTAACCTAACCCTAACCCTAACCTTTAAATAACTCTAACCTAACCCTAACCCTAACCTTTACATAACTCTAACCTAACCCTAACCCTAACCTTTACATAACCCTAACCTAACCCTAACCCTAACGTTTACATAACCCTAACCTAACCCTAACCCTAACCTTTACATAACCCTAACCTAACCCTAACCGTAACCTTTACATAACCCTAACCTAACCCTAACCTTTACATAACTCTAACCTAACCCTAACCCTAACCTTTACATAACTCTAACCTAACCCTAACCCTAACCCTAACCTTTACATAACTCTAACCTAACCCTAACCCTAACCTTTACAAAACTCTAACCTAACCCTAACCCTAACCTTTACATAACTCTAACCTAACCCTAACCCTAACCTTTACATAACTCTAACCTAACCCTAACCCTAACCCTAACCTTTACATAACTCTAACCTAACCCTAACCCTAACCTTTACATAACTCTAACCTAACCCTAACCTTTACATAACCCTAACCTAACCCTAACCCTAACCTTTACATAACTCTAACCTAACCCTAACCCTAACCTTTACATAACTCTAACCTAACCCTAACCCTAACCTTTACATAACTCTAACCTAACCCTAACCTTTACATAACCCTAACCTAACCCTAACCCTAACCTTTACATAACTCTAACCTAACCCTAACCCTAACCTTTACATAACTTTAATCTAACCCTAACCCTAACCTTTACATAAGTCTAACCTAACCCTAACCCTAACCTTTACATAACTCTAACCTAACCCTAACCCTAAACTTTACATAACTCTAACTTAACCCTAACCCTAACCTTTACATAACTATAACCTAACCCTAACCCTAACCTTTACATAACTCTAACCTAACCCTAACCCTAACCTTTACATAACCCTAACCTAACCCTAACCCTAACCTTTACATAACTCTAACCTAACCCTAACCCTAACCTTTACATAACCCTAACCTAACCCTAACCCTAACCCTAACCTTTACATAACCCTAACCTAACCCTAACCCTAACCTTTACATAACTCTAACCTAACCCTAACCCTAACCTTTACATAACTCTAATCTAACCCTAACCCTAACCTTTACATAAGTCTAACCTAACCCTAACCCTAACCTTTACATAACTCTAACCTAACCCTAACCCTAACCTTTACATAACTCTAACCTAACCCTAACCCTAACCTTTACATAACCCTAACCTAACCCTAAACCTAACCTTTACATAACCCTAACCTAACCCTAACCTTTACATAACTCTAACCTAACCCTAACCCTAACCTTTACATAACTCTAACCTAACCCTAACCCTAACCTTTACATAACCCTAACCTAACCCTAACCCTAACCTTTACATAACCCTAACCTAACCCTAACCTTTACATAACCCTAACCTAACCCTAACCCTAACCTTTACATAACCCTAACCTAACCCTAACCTTTACATAACCCTAACCTAACCCTAACCCTAACTTTTACATAACTCTAACCTAACCCCTAACCCTAACTTTTACATAACTCTAACCTAACCCTAACCTAACCTAACCTTTACATAACTCTAACCTAACCCTAACCCTAACCTTTACATAACTCTAACCTAACCCTAACCCTAACCTTTACATAACTCTAACCTAACCCTAACCTTTACATAACCCTAACCTAACCCTAACCCTAACCTTTACATAACTCTAACCTAACCCTAACCCTAACCTTTACATAACCCTAACCCTAACCTTTACATAACCCTAACCTAACCCCAACCTTTACATAACCCTAACCTAACCCTAACCCTAACCCTAACCTTTACATAACTCTAACCTAACCCTAACCCTAACCTTTACATAACTCTAACCTAACCCTAACCCTAACCTTTACATAACTCTAACCTAACCCTAACCTTTACATAACCCTAACCTAACCCTAACCCTAACCTTTACATAACCCTAACCTAACCCTAACCCTAACCTTTACATAACCCTAACCTAACCCTAACCCTAACCTTTACATAACCCTAACCTAACCCTAACCCTAACCTTTACATAACTCTAACCTAACCCTAACCCTAACCTAACTTTACATAACTTAACATAACCCTAACCTAACCTAACCCTAACCTTTACATAACCTAACCTTAACCTAACCCTAACCTTTACATAACCTAACCTAACCCTAACCTAACCTAACCCTAACCTAACCCTTAACTAACCTAACCCTAACCCTAACCTTTACATAACTCTAACCTAACCCTAACCTTTACATAACCCTAACCTAACCCTAACCCTAACCTAACATAACCTAACCTAACCTAACCCTAACCTTTACATAACCCCCTAACCTAACCCTAACCCTAACCTTTTCTAACCTAACCCTAACCCTAACCTACATAACTCTAACCTAACCCTAACCCTAACCTTTACATAACTCTAACCTAACCCTAACCTAACCTAACCTAACCTAACTCCTTTACATAACCTAACCTAACCCTAACCCTAACCTTTACATAACCTAACCTAACCTAACCCCTAACCCTAACCTAACCTAACCCTAACCCTAACCTAACCTAACCTAACCTAACTTCTAACTAACCTAACCCTAACCCTAACCTTTACATAACTCTAACCTAACCCTAACTAACCTAACCTAACCTAACCTAACCTAACCCTAACCTAACCCTAACCCTAACCCTAACCCTAACCTAACCTAACCCTAACCTTTACATAACCCTAACCTAACCTTTAACTAACCCTAACCTAACCCTAACCCTAACCCTAACCTAACCTAACCTTACTAACCTAACCTAACCCTAACCCTAACCTTTACCTAACCTAACCTAACCCTAAACCCTAACCTAACCTAACCCTAACCTAACCTAACCTAACCCTAACCTAACTAACTCTAACCTAACCCTAACCCTAACCTTACCCTAACCTAACCCTAACCCTAACCTTTAACCTAACCTAACCTAACCCTAACCTAACCCCTAACCTACTAACCTAACCTAACCCTAACCCTAACCTAACCCTAACTTAACCTAACCTAACCTAACCTAACCTAACCCTAACCTAACCCTTAACCCTAACCCTAACTAACCTAACCCTAACCCTAACCTAACCCTAACCTAACCTAACCCTAACCCTAACCTAACCCTAACCTAACCCTAACCTAACCCTAACCCTAACCTAACCTAACCCTAACCCTAACCCTAACCTAACCTAACCTAACCCTAACCTAACCCTTACATAACCTAACCTAACCCTAACCTAACCCTAACCTAACCTAACCCTAACCTAACCCTAACCTAACCTAACCTAACCTAACCCTAACTCTAACCTAACCTAACCTAACCTTACTAACTTCTTTAACCCTAACCTAACTCTAACCTAACTTCCCTAACCCTAACCCTAACTTCTTTACATTCTTCTAACCTAACCCCTTCTTCTTCTAACCTAACCCTAACCTTTACATAACCTAACCTAACCCTAACCCTAACCTTAACCTAACCTAACCTAACCCTAACCCTACTAACTTAACCCCTAACCTAACCTAACTTCCTAACCCTAACCCTAACTAACCTAACCTAACCCTAACCTCTAACCTAACTCTAACCTAACCCTAACCCTAACCTAACTCTAACCTAACCCTAACTCTAACTTCTAACCTAACCCTAACCTAACCTTAACCTAACCTAACCCTAACCTAACCCTAACCTAACCCTAACCTAACCTAACCCTAACTTAACCTAACCTAACCTAACCTCTTCTAACTAACCCTAACCTAACCCTAACCCTAACCTAACCTAACTTCTTCTAACTTCTAACCTAACCTAAGCCTAACTTCTAACCTAACCCTAACCTAACCTTCTAACTTCTAACCTAACCCTAACCCTAACCTTTACATAACTCTAACCTAACCCTAACCCTAACCTTTACTAACTTCTAACCTAACCCTAACCCTAACCTTTAACCTAACCTAACCCTAACCCTAACCTACCTAACCTAACCTAACCTAACCCTAACCTAACCCTAACCTAACCTAACCTAACCTAACCCTAACCTTACATAACCTAACCTAACCTAACCCTAACCTTTACATAACTCTAACCTAACCTAACCTAACCTAACTTCTAACTAACCTAACCTAAACCTAACCTAACCCTAACCCTAACCCTAACCTAACCCTAACCCTAAACTTCTAACCTAACCCTAACCTTTACTAACCTAACTTCTAACCTAACCCTAACCCTAACCCTAACCTAACCTAACCTAACCTAACCTAACCTAACCTAACCCTAACCCTAACCTAACTTCTTCTTCTTCTTCTTCTTAACCTAACCTAACTAACCCTAACCTAACCTTCTAACCTAACCCTAACCCTAACCTAACCTAACCTCTAACCTAACCTAACTTCTAACCTAACCTTTTAACTCTAACCTAACCTAACCCTAACCTAACCTAACCTAACCCTAACTAACCTAACCCCTAACCCTAACCCTACCCTAACTTCTAACCTAACCTAACCCTAACCCTACTAACCCTAACCTAACCTAACCTAACCTAACCTAACCTAACCTAACCCCCTAACCCTAACCCTAACCTAACCTAACCTAACCTAACCCTAACCTAACCCTAACCTAACCCTAACCCTAACCCTAACCTAACCCTAACCTAACCCTAACCTAACCCTAACCTAACCTAACCTAACCCTAACCTAACCTAACCTTACTAACCTAACCTAACCTAACCCTAACCTAACCCTAACCCTAACCTAACCTAACCTAACCCTAACCCTAACCTAACCTAACCTAACCTAACCTAACCCTAACCTAACCTAACCCTAACCCTAACCTAACCTAACCTAACCCTAACCCTAAACCTAACCTACCCTAACCCTAACCTAACCCTAACCCTAACTTCTAACCTAACCTAACCTAACCTAACCTAACCTAACCTAACCTAACCTAACCCTAACCTTAACCTAACCCTAACCTAACCCTAACCCTAACCCTAACCTAACCTAACCTAACCTAACCCTAACCCTAACCTAACCTAACTTCACTTAACCTAACCTAACCTAACCCTAACCCTAACCTAACCTAACCTAACCCTAACCCTAACCTAACCTAACCTAACCTAACCCTAACCTTCTAACCTAACCCTAACCTAACCTAACCTAACCTAACCTAACCTAACCCTAACCTAACTTCTAACCTAACCCTAACCTAACCTAACCTAACCTAACCTAACTCTTCTTCTAACCTCCTAACCCTAACCTTAACCCTAACTTCTAACCTAACCCTAACCCTAACCTTTACTAACCTAACCCTAACCCTAACCCTAACCTTTACCTAACCCTAACCTAACCCTAACTTCCTAACCTAACCTAACCTAACCTAACCTTTACTAACCTTCTAACCTAACCCTAACCTAACCTAACCCTAACTAACCTAACCCCTAACCCTAACCCTTCTAACCTTCTTCCTCTAACCCTAACCTAACCCTAACCTAACCTTCTAACTTCTAACCTAACCCTAACCCTAACCTTTACATAACTCTAACCTAACCCTAACCTCTAACCTAACCTAACCTTCTTCTTAACCTTCTAACCTCTTCTTCCTAACCTAACCTAACCTAACCCTAACCTAACCCTAACCTAACCTAACCTTACATAACTCTAACCTAACCCTAACCCTAACCTTTACATAACTCTAACCTAACCTTCTTCCTTCCTTTACTAACTTCTAACCTAACCCTAACCCTAACCTTTACATAACTAACCTAACCCTAACCCTTCTAACCTAACCCCTAACCCCTAACCCCCTAACCTAACCCTAACCTAACCTAACCTAACCCTTCCTCTTCTTAACCTAACCTAACCTAACCCTAACTTCTTAACCCTAACCTAACCCTAACCCTAACCTAACCTAACCTAACCTAACCCTAACCTAACCCTAACCCTAACCCTAACCTAACCTAACCCTAACTTTAACTTCTAACCTAACCCTAAACCCTAACTAACCTAACCTAACCCTAACCTAACCTAACATAACTTCTAACCTAACCCTAACCCTAACCTAACCTAACTCTAACCTAACCCTAACTTCCTTCTTCTAACCTAACCTAACCTAACCTAACCCTAACCCTAACCTACCTAACTTCTTCTTCTAACCCTAACCTAACCTAACCTAACCCTAACCTAACCTTTACTAACCTAACCTAACCCTAACATTCTTCTAACCTAACCTAACCCTAACCCCTAACCTAACCTAACCCTAACCTTTCTTCTTCCTAACCTAACCTAACCCTTCTTCTAACTCTAACCTAACCCCTAACCCTAACCTAACCTAACCCTAACCTAACCTAACCTAACCTTCTTCTAACTTCTAACCTAACCTAACCCTAACCTAACTAACCTAACCTAACCTAACCCTAACCTAACCCTAACCTAACCTAACCCTAACCTAACCCTAACCTAACCTAACCTTTACATAACTCTAACCTAACCCTAACCTAACCTTCTAACCTAACTTCTAACCTTAACCTTCTTCTTCTTCTTACTTCTAACTTCTTCCTTCTTCTAACCTAACCTAACCCTTCTTCTAACCTAACCTAACCTAACCTAACCTTAACCCTAACTTCTAACCTAACCTAACCTTCCTAACTTCTAACCCTTCCCTAACCCTAACCTTCTACTAACTTCTAACCTAACCCTAACCTAACCTTCTTCTTAACTTCTAACCTAACCCTTCCCTAACCTAACTAACCCTAACCTAACCCTAACCTAACCTAACCTTTACTAACTCTAACCTAACCCTAACCCTAACCTTCTACCTAACCCTTCTTCTTCTTCTTCCCTTCCTAACCTAACCCTAACCCTAACCTTCCTAACCTAACCCTAACCCTAACCTAACCTAACCCTAACCTAACCTAACCTAACCCTAACCCCTAACCCTAACCCTAACCCTAACCTTACTTCTAACTAACCTAACCTAACCTAACCTAACCTACCTAACCCTAACCCTAACCTTTAACTAACCTAACCTAACCTAACCCTAACCCTAACCTAACCTAACCTAACCTCTAACCTAACCCTTCTTCCCTAACTCTAACTTCTAACCTAACCTAACCCTAACCTACCTTCCTTCTAACTTCCTTCCTAACCTCTTCCTAACCTAACCTAACCTAACCTT
>NC_088399.1:80876953-80909453 GCF_034236695.1 Oncorhynchus nerka
AACCTAACCTAACCCTAACCTTTACCTAACCCTACCCCTAACCTTTACATAACCCTAACCTAACCCTAACCCTAACCTTTACATAACTCTAACCTAACCCTAAATGGTGTGCAATTGTTTTAAATGGTTTATAATGGACCGTTAAAATAAAGTGTAACCCGCCCTTAATATTGCTTTCATTTAGCCAGTGTTTCAGATCAGGAATAAGAAAGATCAGATAAGGAGAGGAAGCCACTTTAGACCACTGAGATGCATAGTATCTAGTAGTGACATCAACCTATTGCTTATACACCTATCCAGTTCCATACAGATCTGCAAGTGTCATTTTGTCACAGGTGGAGATGAGGGGGAAACTGCTTTTTTTTATATCCAGCCATGATTGACAGCTCATGTTTGCTCCGCCCTCAATGTGGAGTGAGGGAACTTTCCAATCATGATAGGACTGGATAGGTATATATGGCAGAAACTAGTTGGAGCTATTGCTGACACCTACCCTAGTCCACTCAGGTCTTCAAAGGAGAGTGAACAAGGGGAGATGGGATGGAACAACCTTCTTGGAATGAAATGCAGCCAGCATCTACAGTTGGCCAGAATTGTGTTTCACAGCACTCTTATTACAGCCCACCCTTTGGTGACATCACATACCATAGCAGATAAATATCTGACCCCGGAGCCCTCAAAAGCTATTCCAAGTTCCAGCCCACAAGAGAGGATCCATGTTCACATCAAACATCAACCTGCCAGTCCATAGCCTTCCATTAGTTAGATAGGGAATGTCCAACTGACTGGGGGAATTGACATAATCCTAAAGCATTATCTTTAACAGTAGATCTACCTGGCTTTGGGGATGAAACGGCTCTTCAACTAATTGCATTGGATTAAAGCATGCCTAACATCACAATCGTTTTGGCATCACCATTAGTTTCTTCCTTTGTCCACTCATGGTGTAATTCACTATTCTCAACATGTTTTCAGAACATGGTTTTGTTTAGACTGAGAATACCTCAAAGGTATCACATCACTGCGATATGATCCCGAACCTTTCCCTCGGGAAGGAGGTAAAGCCCCCAACTCAAAGACCTCTCTCGCTGAGGGAAACAGAGCTCTTTTGTTCCGCTGTGTTTTCATTCCGTCCGCCCCCTGGTGGTGTAACCGCTGTACTACCTCAGAGCGCTCTATTGGGTACAATGCCCGTCTTTGTGACAACCTGTTGGCTCAGGGCGAAGCGGAGGTAATACTCACATCGATGCCGTCGGACCCGGGGGTGCCAGAGGGCCCAGGCAGGCCGGGATTGCCCTGAGGTCCTGGAGGACCGCTCTGGAAAAAATGAAAACAAAATGGAGCGTTTAGAAGTGTGCAGAGGTTTTGTAGATAATTACCTGGCCTTAGAATGTATCACTTTTTGGTATTCATCCAATTGGATACATATTATTTTCATACTATAAAGAACATGTGAGATAACTGTAATGCAGTAAAACATTTCACATGTTTTGGGATTGTGTGTGTCATTTTATTGTAGGCCTTTTGATAATGGAGACATGATTAGTTCTGATAATGGAGATATGACTAGTTTTGAACCAGGTGCTTTTTGAACCAATGTTTGGATAGTCCTAATTGATAAATGAGGCACAGCAACGTCACATGAGACAATCACACATGATCAAATGAGAATTAATAGCTACAATTAAATGTTATATTTCATGTGAATATAATCCTAGAAACAAGACAAATGCATCATAAACTTGAAGTGAATGAATCACCTAGAAACATCCCCCATACCCATTACATTTTGAAAAAGCATGTAAGGCCAATACAAATCCAATACCACTGGTAGCCTACACTCTTCCAACCTAAAAGGGTTGTTCAGCTGTCCTCATAGGAGAACCCTTTGTGAACCCTATTTGGTTCCAGGTAGAACACCTTTTCGTTTCGAAGTAGAACCCTTTCCACAGAGGTTCTACAAGGAACCCAAAAGCGTTCTATTTGGAACTTAAAAGGGTTCTAGCTGGAGCCAAAAATGGTTCTCCCATGGGGACAGCCGAAGAACCCTTTTGGAACCCTTTTTTCTAAGACTGTATTTGGAACAATGTAAGAAATGTAATCAAATTATCCAGAGCTCATGAAAAGAAATATGACTGATGAATGAGGGGGTTTTTTTCATATAGAATTGTAAAAAATCTCACATCCTGTAATAAGTATATTGCTTCCAAAATGGGTGTAAAACAAAAATATTTGTCACCATGTATCTAAGGTAGTAGGTAGGGGGAGGAAAGATGTCTACCAAAGCACTCCCCCCATCCCATCCCCTTCCTTTGGAAATGCAGTTCCTTGAATCGATCAGTCTTATGCAGTCACAACACAGAATCCTCATACTGTGTGGAGATGTATTCCAGAATTCTGCCAATCATTTATAAATAAGGATGGGAATTCAATACAATGGTCCTGTTTGTTCAGACAGATCCACTGGTAACTTTCTGTTGGATAGCACGTAGGTGTGATTTACTGGAGGGCATCTTCAGGTCGGTCATTCTCTGTGTGTGTGTGTGTGTGTGTGTGTGTGTGTGTGTGTGTGTGTGTGTGTGTGTGTGTGTGTGTGTGTGTGTGTGTGTGTGTGTGTGTGTGTGTGTGTGTGTGTGTGTGTGTGTGTGTGTGTGTGTGTGTGTGTGTGTGTGTGTGTGTGTGTGTGTGTTTGAATAGGGGGCTTCGCAGTAAAGACACATGAGAGTCTTGAATACACGGCCTGTGTGTGTGTGTGTGTGTGTGTGTGTGTGTGTGTGTGTGTGTGTGTGTGTGTCCAGCTGAATTCCAGTGTAAGTGCCGCTCTCCCTTGATGACTCTGTCCTGAATCTCCTTTTTGAAAAACATTTGAAATGGTTTTGTCTCCCCTCCAACTGCTCTTCAGGAATAAAGGAGACATTCCAATTCTTCATCTGTATTCAGGTAGAAACGTCATCCACAGAATCAAGGCACATAGTCCATGGCAGGAAGATACACTATATATGTATGTACAATGCCACATCACACAACACACACAAATACACACACTACACAACTGATCTTCATGCAGCTCTAGACTCATCATTACAACAATGTTATGACTATGATGATACACTCAAGCCCTGAAACAAGATTGAGGTCATTCACTTTTCTGAAACAACCCAATTCCAAAATGTATTTTTCCAACCACAACTAGCCAGTGTGACAACAAAACCAAGCACAGTAGAGTCCCCATCTACCTTCACCACTAGTCCCTCTCTCCAAGGGGACTTCTATCCCACCATACCCCAGCCAGAAGCAACCCAGCCTGGGTACACCCCTAACCTCCCCTGTCCACTCCACTCACCACTTGGGCCAGAGCCAGGCACAGAGTCTGCAGGGCGACCCAGCTCTTCAACACAGCCGAGAGTCCAGTCATGATCCCTCTCTCCTCTCCCTCTCTCTCTCCTCAGCACTAAATCCTCTCTTCTCTTGCTTTCTCCCGCTCTCCCCTGTCTTCTCCTTCAAGCCGGGACAGAAACGTTAGGGAATCCAAAGGGGGATGGGGGCTATGTGCACAGCCCCGAAGATTCCACCCAGTAAAAGTGGTGTAGAGGAATGGTTGGATGGAGGGAGAGATGGAATGAGAGAGAGGTGTAACGCAGCCCTACAGCCTGCCCCAGTGAACACAGGAGCTCCTGAAAGCCCCTCACACACACACACATACATGGAGACACAAACACACACACACCAAGACACACACACACACACACACTGAGAAACACTTGTACACACCGCTGCCTCATGAATAATATATCCCCATAGACAGGTTCCCACAATCTCATTGGACAAACAATGCTACTGCTCATGAATATGCACACACACAGCCAGATTCCCACATGCTGATTGGACACAAATGCTATCTAGCTCCGCCCTGAGGAAGGGGAGTTCATAAGTGATTGAAACTTGAGTGGCATGCCCCAATCCTACAGTCAGTCGCCCCCTATCCCCTAGTTAGTCGTGTGGGTCTGACAAGATTGGATAGGTGTAAAGGCGTCTGCATGCATCCCATCCAAAACAGTTCGGAACAGTTGCTGAATATATTATGACATTTTGTGACGTTTTTGTTGGTTTTGGTGTTCGTCAAGGGTTTTTTCCAAGGGTTTCGGTTTAGAAGTACAGTTTCCACTGCTTCTACAGTTTCGCTTCGGTACTGATGCCCAGCCCAGAAAGACAATTCCCGTAGACGGCCACATAGAGAAGTCAGATTTGAAAATTCCTAATAAGACACTTATTTCATCACCTTTGTGCACAAAACATCCATTGAATTATAAAAATAATTGTCGCTGAGGCAGATAATTTTCATCACAACATAACATTTTATATTCATCAAAATGTTTTTGGATGAGGTGTTCATGCTGTCGTTGCTCGAGCTGCTCCTTGTGCACATTGAGTGCTGGTGTGCATGTGATGTTGGTCCATACAAATCAGATATACAGTGGGGCAAAAAAGTACTTAGTCAGCCGCCAATTGTGCAAGTTCTCCCACTTAAAAAGATGAGAGAGGCCTGTAATTTTCATCATAGGTACACTTCAACCATGACAGACAAAATGAGAAAAAAAAATCAAAAAAATCACATTGCAGGATTTTTAATGAATTTATATTATGGTGGAAAATAAGTATTTGGACAACAGCAAAAGTTTATCTCAATTACATCTACTTTTAATAATTAAGTATATTGAATACTTGTAGACTTTTACTCAAGTAGTATTTTACTGGATTACTTTTACTACTACTTGAGTCATTTTCTATTAATGTATCTTTACTTTTACTCAAGTATGACAATTGGGTACTTTTTCCACTACTGCACTAATGTAACTCAAACATGTTGCGTTCTTTACACTGAGAAAGGGAATGCTTGACAAAGGCATTGAAAAGATGACTCCAACTGTAATAGTTCCTGATTAAAAAATGAGACTGAAAATCACATGAATGTCTTAGTTCGTTGCAGATATGCTATCACTTCTTACAGTTGACCTCTAGGAGGCAGTATGGTTCATGTTTTTGCATCTAGGTCTTGTCTGCTCTCTCTTGTGATGAAATGCTGCTCTCTGCTGGTCATTTCTAGTTCTTGCGGTTCATATTCCAGAGTTGGCATTGAAGTTGCCAATGCATTCCCAATGGACAGTAGTGCCTACTAGGCCTATCCTGTTGATGTCTAGAACCATGGTACACAATAATCGTATTTTAAACAAGCATATTTTCTTTCCTTGCAAGAAAACTTAGAATTTAAAAAAGGCATTGCATAATCTGACGTTAACAAGAATAGATTTTTAAAAACAAGGTAAAAATTGACGGCCATTATGGATGAAACCCATTTGAGAGAGTAGTAAACATTTCAGAGCAAAGCAGCATAATATGATAATATCACAAATGTACAGCTCAGGACAAATGTTAAATATAAAGAAATAAAACAATTACATTAAGAAGCGTGATGCTCAGCAAAGACATCGCTTGATAGAGTGGCTGGCGAAAGTAATCACCACCTTGGCATTTTTCAGAGTTTGTTACCATACAACCTGGAATTAAAATGGGGGCTTGTATCATTTGATTTACACAACATGCCTACCACTTTGAACATGCAAAATATTTTTTATTGTGAAACAAACGGAAAATGACAAAAAAACAGAAAACTTGAGTGTGCATAACTTTTGATTGAATTCTAACTTGAGATCCCTGTACTCAAAAGTTTTGCTGAGATTTCACACACCAATGTAGGTACGATGCACAAGCTCATATTACACATCTCTCTCAAGTTAGGATCAACCCTACGTGACTGAGAAAGATTCAGGCTTTTGCATTTAAACGGCTCTATTTTTATAATTCATCTGTTCAGAGTTTTCTGGAAAATTCCTCAACCGTAATTAGAAACACAACCACTTTCTTAGACCACAACCTTTTCTAAAAGAGACATCAACAAGAACAAAGTGACTATGCACATGCCTTAACACTAGAACAAGTATAAAACATTAACAGGAAGACAAATGAATACGAGTGGAGAATCCTCTCAGTATGTTCAGTGTTACGAATCCCTTTTGGCCCGACAGTCTAGGGGGGGATGGTAATGAGACCCGTAACATAACTCATGCAAATTATTATTGTGACAAAGTAAAAGTGTGAACGAAATAACCACGACAACAGAAATCTACCGTCTAACTCTAGGTTTATTTATAAACACACGGTAATGGGGGGAGCAGGAAAAGGGGCTGAGCTGGACCCAAGAAAAGAAACAATAAGTATTCAAAAACACCCCTAAGCTAGACTAGCCTACTTTAACAACAGCTAACTAACTAACCAAAAATACAGTTGGTGGTCCGCCCAGTTCTAACTAGTGTATTTAACAAAGTTCACCTACGGGTAGTGTATGCCCATGGGCGACTTGTCTTGGTTTGCCCTTTTCCCACCAGCAAACAAACACAAACACCATAACCAAAAACAATACTCACAGGTGATGACAAAGTGCTATGGAGGTGCTTAAACAAAAGAGAGGTTAAGACAAAACGCGAGAGTGAAACACAGACCTACAGACATGGCATTTACAGAGAGATTGAGCTAGAGATTGAGCTAGAGATTGCTCCAGAGCAAACAAATGATGGGGTTTTTAAACCATGGGGAAGGAACTGTGATAGGGTAGGAAATAGGAGGAGGTGTGTCTTCTGATTGATGATTGATTGTTGACTGATTGGGGAGTGATGGTTTTCACCTGTGAGGGGAGAAGGAGAGAAAAGAAACACACACAGGATACACACACACTCACAGGATAACTGTATCCGTAACACTCCCACCCTTAAAAGAGCAACCCTAGGGGTGGCGACTACAGTATTTCAATGAATACTCACAACCTTGCAAAACATACAGAAATCATTTTCACACACGAGACAAAGCATCTGCCAACACATTATCAGAACCCTTTTTGTGGCGGATCTCCAAATTATAATTTTGTACAATCAGCGCCCAACGCATAAGGCGCTGGTTCTGGTTGTACATTCGGTGGAGAAAAACTAAGGGGTTGTGGTCAGTATATACAATCACGGGTAGGGCACTGGAACCAATATATACTTCAAAGTATTGCAGAGCCAACAACAAAGCAAGAGCTTCTTGTTCTATTGTCGCATAGTTTGTTTGACATTTATTAAATTTACGTGAAAAATAACAAACGGGATGATCCACTCCACTCTTGTCCTGCTGCAGTAGAACAGCACCAGCACCTCTGGCACTAGCATCTACCTCAAGTTTGAACGGTTGTTCAAAATCTGGAGCAGCAAGTACAGGTGTACTACATAAGAGTGCTTTCGCTGATTCAAAAGCTCTCTTACAATCAGGGGACCACACAAATGATCTAGCCGGACTAAGCAAATCGGTCAATGGAGCAACTACAGCAGAGAAATTTTTACAGAAGCTACGGTAGTAGCCAACCATCCCTAAAAAGCGGCGTAGCTCTCGTCTGGTGGTAGGGGCAGGGAATGCAGTTATAGCCAAGACCTTGGCATCAACAGGGCGCACCTGTCCATGGCCAACCTCTTTACCGAGATAGGTAACAGTAGCCTTCCCAAACTCGCACTTTGCCAAGTTCAGGGTTAGAGAAGCAGCTGCCAACCGTTCACATACTACCCTTAGCGAGTCAACATGATCTGTCCACTCAGACGAATAAATCACTAGGTCATCAAGGTATGCACTACAATTAGGAACGCCAGCTAATACGGAGTTAACCAGTTGTTGGAAAGTGGCTGGTGCATTTCGCATCCCAAAAGCCATGACTGAGTACTGTAGGAAGTTGTCTGGGGTCACAAAGGCAGAAATCTCAGAAGCACGTGAAGTTAACGGAACCTGCCAGTAACCTTTTAAGAGGTCTAACTTAGTTACATACTTAGCAGCACCAATAGTGTCGATACAGTCGTCCAGTCGGGGTAACGGGAACGAATCTGGCATTGTGACAGAATTTACCTTTCGATAATCCGTACATAACCTGGACGTACCATCAGGTTTAGGAACCAAAATGCAAGGAGAACTCCAAGGGCTTGAACTTGGCTTAGCCAGGTCATTCTCCAACAAATATTTCACCTCATCCCTCATTATCTTCCTCTTGGAAGCGTTGATACGATATGGGTGTTGCTTGATAGGTGTAGCATTTCCAACAATAATGTCATGTTCCAACACATTTGTGCGAGTAGGAACGTCATTAAAGAGACATGGAAAACTGTGTAGTAGCCTCACAATATCATTGGCCTGTCCATCCGTTAAATGAACCAGACCGGATTGGATAGACAGCAACATTTCTGAGTTGGGCAATCTAACACACTGCTGCTGAGTATTGCGCAACTCCAAGCCATCAACATCATCAATATGACAGTCCACTATCATAGCAGTAGTAGCAGAGGAGACAGCAGTACCTTCCTCTGTTTTTGAACTCTCTAACTGTGTGATGGGTCGGTGTGGTAAGCTTTCAACATGTTAATGTGACACACACGAGATTGGCGTTGTCTATCAGGAGTTTGAAGCACATAGTCAGTTTCACTTATTTTCTTTTCAATTAAATAAGGACCCGAGAAACGAGCTGACAGTGAAGATCCTGGAACAGGTAATAACACCAGTACTTGGTCACCTGGCTGTAGTGGACGAGAAACAGCCTCTTTATCATAGTGTCTTTTCATGCTCCTCTGTGAGGAAGATAGAGCTTCCTTTGCGAGAGCACAAGCTTGGTGTAGGCGCTCACGAAAGCGACTAACGTAGTCCAACACATTCTCATCTCTGGTACACAACTCTTGGGACAAGAACTGTTCTTTAAGGACTTTCATTGGTCCTCTCACTGTGTGACCAAACACCAGTTCAGCCGGGCTGAAACCTAGGGACTCCTGCACAGTTTCACGAGCAGCAAACAAAACTAGAGGAACTCCCTCATCCCAATCTTTCTCAGATTCCAAACAATATTTACGTAGCATAGACTTCAGTGTCTGATGCCATCTTTCAAGTGCACCCTGAGACTCTGGGTGAGTGCGTAATTGACAAGGATTTTAACACCTGCCTGAAGAGCTTGGATAGGAAATTGGTACCTTGATCGCTTTGTACCACCCTAGGTAACCCGAATGTCGTGAAGAATTTTATTAAGGCTTTACTCACTACCGGGGCTGTAATCCTTCTCAGAGGAATGGCCTTGGGGTATCTTGTAGCCATACACATTATCGTTAACAAAAACTGGTTACCCGATTTTGTCTTCGGTAACGGTCCGACACAATCAACCACCACATGCTCGAATGGTTCACCTATGACAGGTATGGGACAAAGAGGAGCGGGAGGAATAACCTGATTTGGTTTTCCTGTTATCTGACATGTGTGGCATGTCCGACAGAACTGAGCCACATCTTGTTTTAAACCCGGCCAAAAGAAATGTCGAAGGATCCGATCATAAGTTTGTGATTCCTAAATGACCAGACCACTGGTGATCATGAGCAAGGGATAACACATTTTGTCAAAAGGCTGTAGGAATCACTATTTGGTAAACAGCATTCCAATCTCCATCCGCGTCAACATGGGATTTCCATTTACGCATGAGGAGATTACCATCAATGAAGTAAGCCACGTTCTTCTTCTTCACATCTTCCAATGAGACAACACTAGAAAAACATTTAGCAAGCTTGTTGTCAACCTTTTGGTTAGCAATCAGCTGCTCACGAGTGACTGGTAACTGTATTGCATCAGCAATAAGTTCAACGTTCTTTGATTCTTTCCTGGGCTGTTTGTCAGAGGTGATCAGCTTCTCAGAGGTATCACACAATCCATCTTCTTGATCAACCTCTTTGAACAGAACAGTGTTCGACAAATCTATCACGTCACCCTCTTGTAGTGCCTGAGCACGAGTGACAGCACAAACGGGAACACATGTGGATAACTCTGTGCCAGCTCATTCGAGAGAGAGTGGTCACTTTTATCCAATACTTCCAATACTGGTACTACCTTTCCTCCGCCAATATCGTTACCCATTATAAAGGTCACACCTTTCATTGGCAACATAGGGCGTACCCCACTCTGAATATTCCACTGATTAACTCAGAGTGTACTTTCACAAAGTGCAATGGCACTGGGACAAAACCCATTTCAATACCCTGCACTAACACACTGGAACCACAGTATGTATCGTCAGATAAGGGCAACACATCAGACAATATAAACGACTGCGCCGCACCAGTATCTCTAAGGATTTTAACCGGTCGCTGAGACGCTTCGTCATTCGTTAGGGACACAAACCCCTCGAAAATGAATGGTTCATAACTGCGGTCGGGGACTGAGACTTTCAAACTACAGTTACCCTGAGGCACCTGTTTTGTTGCAGACCTCACAACCGTACGAATTAGAGCAACACCTGTTGGTGGCTTGGCACGAAGAGGCATCCCTTGTTTGCGTTTAAGCAGGAAGCAATCATTAATCATATGTCCTACTTTATGACAATAGAAACAGGGACGCTCATTCTTCTGGCGTGCTTGATATACTACTGCTGGCCGACTAGGGCTAAAGGTAGGAAACTCAGTGGCTCTACTCTCAGTTTGAGCCGAAAACACACTCTTGTGCGTCAACACAAACTCGTCTGCCAACACAGACGCTTCTGCCAGGGAGGATACTTTCTGTTCGTTTAGGTACACTACAATGCGTTCGGGTAAGCACTTTTTAAACTCTTCCAACAAGATTAACTCCCGGAGAGAGTTGAAATCAGTTACCTTACTAGCAGCATGCCATTTATCAAACAGATTTCCCTTGTCTCTAGCAAATTCCACATAAGTCTTACTAGAAGACTTTCTATGAGACCTAAATCTCTGTCGGTATGCCTCAGGCACAAGCTCATAGGCACGAAGAACAGTAGCTTTGACCACTTCATAATTCAAACTGTCCTCTAGAGGTAGCGCTGACAAAACCTCTTGGGCTTTACCAGTTAATTTACACTGAAGTAATAGGCACCATACCTCTTCAGGCCATTTCAATGCTACGGCTATACGCTCAAATACACAAAAATAGGAGTCAACCTCTGACTCTCTGAACAAAGGTACTAAGGCAATCTGCCTACTAATGTCAAACATGTTTGATCACACAGTAGGTGAGGACGGCTCACAAACAGGCACAGTAGGACCGGAGGCTAGCCTCGCTGTCTCTGCCTCCAGTTCCATCTGGCGCATTTTGAACTCCAACTGCCTTTGTTCTCTGTCTGCCTCAATTTTACACATCTCCAAATGCCGTTGTTCTCGTTCTTTTTCTGCCTCTATTTTACATATCTCCAACTGGAGAGTCTCTTGCCTAATTTGGGCTCTCTCTTCCACCTCCAGTTGGAACTGTGCTAAACGGACATCCCTCCTGGCATCACCATTTGACAGTGGGGAGAGTGGATCAAAACGGGACAATGTGGCTGGTGTTTTAGCCTCTCCCTCATTATCAGACACCAATGGGCTTACAGGAGCAGCAACATCCCCTACAGGGGTAGTAGACTCAGGCAGCGGTAACACAAGCACCTGCTCTTCCAACAATACATTTAATACTAGCCGTTTAACCTCCGCCTTAACTAAACTCTGCGGAATCGATACTGAATAATGGTCAGCCAAGGTCATTAAATCAACTCTACGACATTTATCAAAAACCTCCCACGAAGGGTTATCCAAAAAGGATCTCAAATCAAAAGTAGTCATTTTACACTACTTCACAAGTGCCAAAAAAAAATATATAGCAAACACTAATGCTACTTCAGCTATGACGCTCAACACTGAACTATACCACTACAACAATCTACATGAGCGGCATGGGTGTCAGTTATGACAGATCCCGGACGAGGCTCCACTTATGTTACGAATCCCTTTTGGCCCGACAGTCTAGGGGGGATGGTAATGAGACCCGTAACATAACTCATGCAAATTATTATTGTGACAAAGTAAAAGTGTGAACGAAATAACCACGACAACAGAAATCTACCGTCTAACTCTAGGTTTATTTATAAACACACGGTAATGGGGGGAGCAGGAAAAGGGGCTGAGCTGGACCCAAGAAAAGAAACAATAAGTATTCAAAAACACCCCTAAGCTAGACTAGCCTACTTTAACAACAGCTAACTAACTAACCAAAAATACAGTTGGTGGTCCGCCCAGTTCTAACTAGTGTATTTAACAAAGTTCACCTACGGGTAGTGTATGCCCATGGGCGACTTGTCTTGGTTTGCCCTTTTCCCACCAGCAAACAAACACAAACACCATAACCAAAAACAATACTCACAGGTGATGACAAAGTGCTATGGAGGTGCTTAAACAAAAGAGAGGTTAAGACAAAACGCGAGAGTGAAACACAGAGACCTACAGACATGGCATTTACAGAGAGATTGAGCTAGAGATTGAGCTAGAGATTGCTCCAGAGCAAACAAATGATGGGGTTTTTAAACCATGGGGAAGGAACTGTGATAGGGTAGGAAATAGGAGGAGGTGTGTCTTCTGATTGATGATTGATTGTTGACTGATTGGGGAGTGATGGTTTTCACCTGTGAGGGGAGAAGGAGAGAAAAGAAACACACACAGGATACACACACACTCACAGGATAACTGTATCCGTAACATTCAGCCTCCTCCAAGATGAATGCTGTATGTTTGTTCATGTTAGTATATGGTAGTGTAAGGTAGTGTATCACAGGAGACTGCTGAGGTAAGGAAGGCTCATAATAATGTCTTGAACGCACATTGGAATGGCACATGGAAACCGTGTGTTTCATGTATTTGACACCATTCCAACTATTTCACTCCAGACATTACCACAAGCCCGTCCTCCCCAATAAAGGTGCCACCAACCTCCTGTGTATTGTGTGGTGGTGTGTAGGGTTGTGTGTGATAGTGTGTATGGTAGTGTGTATGGTAGTGTGTATGGTAGCGTGTGTGTGTGGTCGTGTGTGGTAGTGTGTATGGCAGTGTGTGGTAGTGTGTATGGTAGTGTGTGTGGTAGTGTGTGTGGTAGTGTGTATGGTAGTGTGTGGTAGTGTGTGTGGTAGTGCATGGTAGTGTGTGTGTGGTAGTGTATATGGTAGTGTGTATGGTAGTGGGTGTGGTAGTGTGTATGGTAGTGTGTGTTGTAGTGTGTGTGGTAGTGTACAGTAGTGTGTGTGTATGGCAGTGTGTATGGTAGTGTGTGTGGTAGTGTGTATGGTAGTGTATATAGTAGTGTGTGTGTGTGTGGTAGTGTGTATGGTAGCGTGTGTTGTAGTGTGTGTGGTAGTGTACAGTAGTGTGTGTTGTGTGTTTGTGTGTGTATTGAGGTGTGTCCTTGGGTGTGTCAGAAGAACATGTGTACCAGGAGTGGGAGTAAGTTAGCAGAGAATGACAGGTGTGTGTTAGAGAGGTGTGCATAAATAGGAAGGAAATGTGTGTGTGTGTGTGTGTGTGTGTGTGTGTGTGTGTGTGTGTGTGTGTGTGTGTGTGTGTGTGTGTGTGTGTGTGTGTGTGTGTGTGTGTGTGTGTGTACAGTATGATATGGTGTGTGTGCATGCTGTGTGTCTGTCTACGAAGTGGCATCCTTTAAATAGGCTATCAGGTCCTCTCTCTCTTTCTTCTTCTTGATACCAGAAAAGATCATCTTGGTACCTGGGATGTACTTCTTAGGGTTCTCTAGATAGACCATTAGTGTCTTCTCCTCCCAGACTATACCTACAACAGAGGAACAGAGAGAGAGAGAGAGGGAGAATGAGAGACAGTGAGAAACATGGTTTGTAATGAAGATGTGTACTTATATGTACAGTCATGGTTTTGAGAATTACACAAATATTAATTTTCACAGTCTGCTGCCTCCGTTTGTATGATGGCAATTAGCATATACTCCAGAATGTTATGAAGAGTGAGCAGAGTAATTGCTATTAATTGCAAAGTCCCTCTTTGCCATGAAAATGAACTGAATCCCCCAAAAAACATTTCCACTGCATTTCAGCACTGCCACAATAGGACCAGCTGACATCATGTCAGTGATTCTCTCGTTAACACAGGTGTGATTGTTGACGAGGACAAGGCTGGAGATCATTCTGTCATGCTGATTGAGTTCAAATTACAGACTGGAAGCTTCAAAAGGAGGGTGGTGCTTGGAATCATTGTTCTTCCTCCTTCATCCATGGTTTCCTGCAAGGAAACACGTGCCTTCATCATTGCTTTGCACAAAAAGGGCTTCACAGGCAAGTATATTGCTGCCAGTAAGATTGCACCAAATCAACCATTTATCGGATCATCAAGAACTTCAAGGAGAGCGGTTCAATTGTTGTGAAGAAGACTTCAGGGCGCCCAAGAAAGTCCAGCAAGTGCCAGGACCGTCTCCTATAGTTGATTCTGCTGCCGGATCGGGGCACCACCAGTACAGAGCTTGCTCAGGAATGGCAGCAGGCAGGTGTGAGTGCATCTACACGCACAGTGAGGTGCAGATTTTTAGAGGATGGCCTGGTGTCAGGAAGGGCAGAAAAGAAGCCACTTCTCTCCAGGAAAAACATCAGGGACAGACTGATATTCTGCAACAGGTACAGGGATTGGACTGCTGAGGACTGGGGTAAAGTCATGTTCTCTGATGTTTCCCCTTTCCGATTGTTTGGGGCATCTGGAAAAAAGCTTGTCCGGAGAAGACAAGGTGAGCGCTATCATTAGTCCTGTGTCATGCCAACAGTAAAGCATCCTGAGACCATTCATGTGTGGGGTTGCTTCTCAGCCAAGGGAGTGGTCTCACTCACACTCAACACATCCTCCGAGAGCAACTTCTCCCAGCCACCCAGGAACAGTTTGGTGATGAACAATGCCTTTTCCAGCATGATAGAGCACCTTGCCATAAGGCAAAAGTAATAACTAAGTGGCTCGGGGAAGAAAACATTGATATTTTGGGTCCATGGCCAGGAAACACCTCAGACCTTAATCCCATTGAGAATGTGTGGTCAATCCTCAAGAGGCGGGTGGACAAACAAAAACCCACAAATTCTGACAAACTCCAAGCATTAATTATGCAAGAATGGGCTGCCATCAGTCAGGATGTGGCCCAGAAGTTAATTGACAGCATGCCAGGGCGGATTGCAGAGGTCTTGAAAAAGAAGGGCCAACACTGCATCAACTTCATGTAATTGTCAATTAAAGCCTTTGACACTTATGAAATGCTTGTAATTATACTTCAGTATTCTATCGTAACATCTGACAAAAATATCTAAAGACACTGAGGCAGCAGACTTTGTGAAAATGTATATTTGTGTCATTCTCAAAACTTTCTGTCCTATTTTACTGTTCAGGTTTCAGTCCCCACAGTAAGGCTTTCTGCCCTATTTTACTGATCAAGTTTCAGTCCCCACAGTAAGGCTTTCTGCCCTATTTTACTGATCAAGTTTCAGTCCCCACAGTAAGGCTTTCTGTCCTATTTTACTGTTCAGGTTTCAGTCCCCACAGTAAGGCTTTCTGCCCTATTTTACTGATCAAGTTTCAGTCCCCACAGTAAGGCTTTCTGTCCTATTTTACTGTTCAGGTTTCAGTCCCCACAGTAAGGCTTTCTGCCCTATTTTACTGATCAAGTTTCAGTCCCCACAGTAAGGCTTTCTGCCCTATTTTACTGTTCAGGTTTCAGTCCCCACAGTAAGGCTTTCTGCCCTATTTTACTGTTCAGGTTTCAGTCCCCACAGTAAGGCTTTCTGTCCTATTTTACTCTTCAGGTTTCAGTCCCCACAGTAAGGCTTTCTGCCCTATTTTACGGTTCAGGTTTCAGTCCCCACAGTAAGGCTTTCTGTCCTATTTTACTGTTCAGGTTTCAGTCCCCACAGTAAGGCTTTCTGTCCTATTTTACTGATCAAGTTTCAGTCCCCACAGTAAGGCTTTCTGTCCTATTTTACTGTTCAGGTTTCAGTCCCCACAGTAAGGCTTTCTGCCCTATTTTACTGATCAAGGTTCAGTCCCCACAGTAAGGGGTTCTGTCCTATTTTACTGTTCAGGTTTCAGTCCCCACAGTAAGGCTTTCTGCCCTATTTTACTGATCAAGTTTCAGTCCCCACAGTAAGGCTTTCTGTCCTATTTTACTGTTCAGGTTTCAGTCCCCACAGTAAGGCTTTCTGCCCTATTTTACTGATCAAGTTTCAGTCCCCACAGTAAGGCTTTCTGTCCTATTTTACTGCTCAGGTTTCAGTCCCCACAGTAAGGCTTTCTGCCCTATTTTACTGATCAAGTTTCAGTCCCCACAGTAAGGCTTTCTGTCCTATTTTACTGTTCAGGTTTCAGTCCCCACAGTAAGGCTTTCTGCCGTATTTTACTGTTCAGGTTTCAGTCCTCACAGTAAGGCTTTCTGTCCTATTTTACTGTTCAGGTTTCAGTTCCCACAGTAAGGCTTACTGTCCTATTTTACTGTTCAGGTTTCAGTCTCCACAGTAAGGCTTTCTACCCTATTTTACTGTTCAGGTTTCAGTCTCCACACTAAGGATTACAGTTATATTTTACTGTTCAGGTTTCAGTCTCCACACTTAGGATTACTGTTATATTTTACTGTTCAGGTATCAAATCAAATCAAAATTTAGTTGTCACATGCACCGAATACAACAGGTGTAGAATACCTTACCGTGAAGTGCTTACTTACAAGCCCTTAACCAACAATGCAGTTCAAGAAAGAGTTGTATTTGACAGTCTATAATGCCTGTCCAGACATGTAGCTCCATCTGACAGTCTATCCTGCCTGTCCATACATGTAGCTCCATCTGACAGTCTATCCTGCCTGTCCATACATGTAGCTCCATCTGACAGTCTATCCTGCCTGTCCATACATGTAGCTCCATCTGACAGTCTATCCTGCCTGTCCATACATGTAGCTCCATCTGACAGTCTATCCTGCCTGTCCAGACATGTAGCTGTATTTGACAGTCTATCCTGTCTGTCCAGACATGTAGCTGTATCTGACAGTCTATCCTGCCTGTCCAGAAATGTAGCTGTATCTGACAGTCTATCCTGCCTGTCCAGACATGTAGCTGTATCTGACAGTCTATCCTGCCTGTCCAGACATGTAGCTGTATCTGACAGTCTATCCTGCCTGTCCAGACAAGTAGCTCCATCTGACAGTCTATCCTGCCTGTCCAGACATTTAGCTGCATCTGACAGTCTATCCTGCCTGTCCAGACATGTAGCTGTATTTGACAGTCTATCCTGCCTGTCCAGACATTTAGCTGCATCTGACAGTCAGACTGTAAGACATAGTGGAAATGTACCAGTGCTCCACTAATGACAATCACACACTGCTACTGTACATTACTTCATTGGTATCCACTACATGAGATATTGTCAAACCATTCCTCTTATGATTATCTTGCGTTGGACTAGTAACCAAAAGGTTGCAAGTTCGAATCCCCGAGCTGACAAGGTACAAATCTGTCGTTCTGCCCCTGAACAGGCAGTTAACCTACTGTTCCCAGGCCGTCATTGAAAATAAGAATTTGTTCTTAATTGACTTGCCTAGTAAAATAAAGGTTAAAAAAATAAATTAAAAAAATCTTATGATAGAGAGAAAGTGTCATCATACAGATGTGCTAATTATGAAAATTGACACTGACACACACATGTAATCACGCACGCACACACACACACACACACACACACACACACACACACACACACACACACACACACCGAGTGACCCTTACCCTTGTTGGTGTTGGCCTGTGTGTAGGAGTATCCAGGTGACTGTCCTGTCTTCCGGCCAAACAGGCCCCAGAGGTTAGGTCCCACCTTGTGTCGTCCCCCCTCATCCACCGTGTGGCACTGGGAACACTTCTGGACAAAAGCCTTCTTCCCTTTCTCTGTGTCCCCCATTGCAACTTGCTCTCTGTCCTGGACAGAAAGAGAACTCTGCTGTCTGCCTAAATAAAACAAAGGTTGAGTAGCAATTATGGAAACAAGCTACATTTAGTGTAGTTACATGTAGCCTCGTGACACCAATATATAACCTATGTCAAGATGTCAGGATATATGTCCTCGATTAGTACTGACATGTCCCATTTCTCCCAATGATGTCACTGTATTTTGTGTGTGGAACATTTTCGCCCCTTGCACAGTGGAGAACCCAGTTATTAACCAGCCTGGTCTAATAGACTAGACGTATTATAGTAAATGTAAATCCAAATTACTCAAATTAGTATGATATGTTATGTTTGGTATGGTTACATAAGACAGAAGGTTACTTAACTCTTGTGTAGTCTTAACATTCTGTATACTCCCCTTGTCCCAAGGGTAAAAAATGACCCGCCTTCTATAAACCCCTAAAATATAGCAGCTTAATTGAATTTTAAACCCCAAATATATGTTGCATGAAGAAACAACCTGTCATTCATCACAAACGTCATGAATGTCTGTGTTTTCCCTCTTCACAGTGCAGAAAGACTGTATTTAATCAGTGGACACCACTCATTGTTATTACAACACACCTGTCATCATTGATTTCTTTACTAAAGCAGGGGTTTATTATTATTATCGCTAAAGGTACTGCATCGGTGTAAACATACATTTTTTTAGCAAGAGATGGCACTTGAATAGCCTAAGAAAGTATCAGAAATGTGCAGACAGTTGTTTTGAATGCATTTTAATGAAGAGAAACAATAACGGCAACACAGTGATATATTCTTACAGTTGAAGATGGAAGTTTACGTACACTTTAGCCAAATACATTTAAAACGCAGAATTCACCATTCCTGATAGATAATCATAGTAAAAATTCCCTGTCTTGGGTCAGTTACGATCACCACTTTATTTTAAGAATGTGAAATGTCAGAATAGAGAATGATTTATTTAAGCTTTTATTTCTTTCATCACATTCCCAGTGGGTCAGAGGTCTACATACACTCAATTAGTATTTGGTAGCATTAACTTGGGTCAAACATTTCAGGTAGCCTTCCACAAGCTTCCCACAATAAGCTGGGTGAATTTTGCCCCATTCCTCCTGACAGAGCTGGTGCAACTGAATCAGGTTTGTAGGCCTCCTTGCTCGCACACGCTTTTTCAGTTCTGCCCACAAATGTTCTATAGGATTGAGGTCAGGGCTTTGTGATGGCCACTCCAATACCTTGACTTTGTTGTCCTTAAGCCATTTTCTCTTGAGGAGTTGCTTCAATATGTCCACATATGTCCACATATCACGATGCAATCAATTTTGTGAAGTGCACCAGTCCCTCCTGCAGCAAAGCACCCCGACAACATGATGCTGCCACCCCCGTGATTCACAGTTGGGATGGTGTTCTTCGGCTTGCAAGCCTCCCCCTTTTTCCTCCAAACAAAACGATGGTCATTATGGCCAAACAGTTCTATTTTTGTTTCATCAGATCAGAGGACATTTCTCCAAAAAGTACGATATTTTTCCTCATGTGCAGTTGCAAACCGTAGTCTGGCATTTTTATGGCAGTTTTTGAGCAGTGACTTCTTCCTTGCTGAGCAGCCTTTCATGTTCTGTCGATACTGTGGATATAGATACTTTTGTACCTGTTTCCTCCACCATCTTCACAAGGTCCTTTGCAGTTGTTCTGCTAACTATGTGTATGTGACAAATAACATTTTATTTGATTTTGATTTGATTTGCGTACTATTGTTTGTACAGATGAGTGTGGTACCTTCAGGTATTTGGAAATTGCTCCCAATGATGAACCAGACTTGTGGAGGTCTACAATTGTTTTTCTGAGGTCTTGGCTGATTTCTTTGGATTTTCCTATGATTTTCCCATGATGTCAAGAAAAGAGGCACTGAGTTTGAAGGTAGGCCTTTAAATACATCCACAGGTACACTTCTAATTGACTCAAATTATGTCAATTAGCCTATCAGAAGCTTCTGAAGCCATGACATCATTTTCTGTAATTTCCAAGCTGTTTAAAGGCACAGTCAACTTAGTGTATGTAAACCTCTGACCCACTGGAATTGTGATACAGTGAATTAAATGTGATATAATCTCTCTGTAAACAATTGTTGGAAAAATGACTTGTGTCTTACACAAAGTAGATGTCCTAACCGTCTTGCCAAAACTATAGTTTGTTAATTAACAAGAAATTTGTGGAGTGGTTGAAAAACGAGTTTTAATGACTCGTTTTTTAAGAACATAAATCCATCAACTCTAATTAGCACATGTAGGATAGTATGCAAGTGTGTGTGCATGGACTTTGCAGATATATTTCTCACATGTGCAGCACATAGTGTTTGTTTTACAGTCCTTCTTTGGGGGGCAAAATTGGCAGATCCTTCTCTTGCCTGTCCTAGCCGCAGCCTCAGGTGGATCAGGACAAGATTCAGACACCTGAACAGCTTTCACAAGCGCTGCAGAGGTTGCAGTGCGGGGGAGGCGCTCTCTTCTTTGAATCTGTGGGGTTACAAGTGTCTTTCCCAGCTGCTCCAGGAACACCCTCCTCTTGTTCTGCTTATCAGGCATCCAGGTAGGGTTGATCTTGTTCCATATCACGAAGGCAATATATGTGGACACATCAGTGATGTTATGGAAGATGACCAGGAGCTGGCAGGCAGTCATCCTCCCGCAGCTGTAAGTTCCAATCATCTTGTCCAGGTTGTCCACGCCTCCTTCGTTGTGGTTGTAGTCCAGGATGATGGCTTGCTTCCTATCCTCACGATCACTGATCTCAGCCGTTTTGTGCAGTGTGCTCAGGAGGACCACATTCTTGTTTCTCTTTGGGAGGTAAGAAACTAGAGTGGTGGGGGGGGGGGGGGGGTGAAGGCAAACTTTGATAAGAAGGCCTCTCTCCCCCTTGTTGCAAGGAGTGCAGGGGGAGCTCAGACTTGTTCTTTCTAACTGTGCCAACCATGGTGATCTTCCTCTTCAGGAGCTGCTGGCTGAGTTCAATCAGTAGCACGCATAATCTAAATGTCTCATTGTGTGTGTGTGTGTGTGTGTGTGTGTGTGTGTGTGTGTGTGTGTGTGTGTGTGTGTGTGTGTGTGTGTGTGTGTGTGTGTGTGTGTCTTTGTGGTTTTTGCGGTGTGTAAATTATTTTATAACTGCCCGGTCAAAAATGACCATAAGACAATCTTTGTACCCTGGTGTTGTACAGCTTTCATGGAAATATGAACAAAGGTGATGTTTCACTTTTTCTAATGTTGTGGTCACTCTAGGAAAAGTAATCAAATTTCAAGTTGAAAAAACTATAATTTAGGGGGTTTTCTCTGCTGTTAAACATAGTGGAGGGTGAAAGGGGGGTGGTTAGTCGGGTGGATAGGTCAGCGTATAATGCAAATGTTTAGCATGTGTGTTCGAATTTCAACATGGACAATTTTAGCTTATTAGCAACTTTATAACTACTTACTACTTTTATCTACTTTTCAATTGCATAGCATGTTAGCTAACCCTTCCCCTAACCCTAACCTTAACTCTTCAACCTAACTCCTAACCTTAACCCTAACCTTAACCCCTAACCCTAATTAGATGTTCATCAATGTTTCTTAAATGTCGAAATCGTTGCAAATGTAAAATTTCAAAGTGTTTAGGATTAAGTTTAAGTTTCATTTTTAACGTTAGGGTTAAGTTCAGGCAATAATGCTGAAATATTAAGGTTAGGCATTAACTCCAAATGGTTAAGGTAAGGGTTAAAGTTTTGGAAAGGCTTAAAACATAAATCTCAAAACCAACTTTTTATTGCTGGATTCGAACTAGAAACCGTTGGAATCGTCGGCAGATGCTTATGCCCTAGCAAACAGAAACGTATCTGAAGGAGCAGCATCCCCCCCAACATCCTCCGACATAAATGGCCAATGGATACTGACTTGTATCCTTGGTGACCATACAAAACATAACATATCACACTAAATGGAGTATCTCTTATTTAGTTACAGAATAATGTGAAATGCTCTGAGACCAAGTTGAGTTAACGCCCACTTCAGGTAGGAAAATACCAAGTACATTTAATCCGGAAAAAATGTTGTATCCAGAGAACTATATAGATATTCACAAAATGTTGTTTCGGTTTCGACTGAAGGCTACAAAAACAGAGAGAATAGGAAACACCTACAATTGATAGTTGTTGGTACGTTTTGAATAGCACAAACTCCAAAAAACGAATGAATAGATAATAGTTGTCTAAATGTTTTCATGAAGAGGTAAAGGCAACAAACAGAAGCTCACCTGTTGGAAGATGAAAGTGTGTCTGATTCTCAAGTGTGTCTGATTCTCCCTGTTGAATAATCCATGAATCACCATGCTGAAAAAAATATATTTTATAAGCGCATCGATTGAGCAATATATTGGAAGCGATGCCAGCTATGCGAGTCACACCCATTTCCTATGGTAAGCCTATTAAACCTATTGAATAACTGAAAGAGTTGTAGGAATAATAGACTTGTGTGAAACATTGGAAAACTAAGATATAGCAGGCAGAAAAGGGACTAGAAATTGGTAGCTATTAATGTTTGCAACCAAATTATTATTTTGTTGACAGTAAAACAAATTAACGAGTCTTTATTTATTTGTTATTTGTAAGGTATCTCTCTTCATGTAGAAGGAAACCTCACAGCTAGATGTTTGGAATGTGTGTGTGTATATGTGTGTGTGTACGCACACGTTTGTGTGGGTGTGTGTGCATGTATGTGTGTGTGCTATACATTAGCCTCAGTTATGGAAGTAGAATGACTGTCGCCTGCCAGTGACATGGCTGTTCAAGGCGTCGGTCCTGTAGAACGAGTCCTGAATCTCCAACAGAACCGATTGGGACCCAAACATCCCTCAACCCCCACGGCTCTTTTGCCCCAACCCCCACTGCCTGTACCCCTCCTTGTTCCCCTCCAGGGAAGCTCCCCTGTACCCCTCCTTGTTCCCCTCCAGGGAAGCTCCCCTGGATCACTCCTTGTTCCCCTCCAGGGAAGCTCCCCTGTACCCCTCCTTGTTCCCCTCCAGGGCAGCGCCCCTGTACCCCTCCTTGTTCCCCTCCAGGAAGCTCCCTGTACCCCTCCTTGTTCCCCTCCAGGGAAGCTCCCTGTACCCCTCCTTGTTCCCCTCCAGGGAAGCTCCCCTGTACCCCTCCTTGTTCCCCTCCAGGAAGCTCCCTGTACCCCTCCTTGTTCCCCTCCAGGGAAGCTCCCTGTACCCCTCCTTGTTCCCCTCCAGGGAAGCTCCCTGTACCCCTCCTTGTTCCCCTCCAGGGCAGCTCCCTGGATCACTCCTTGTTCCCCTCCAGGGCAGCTCCCTGTACCCCTCCTTGTTCCCCTCCAGGGCAGCTCCATGTACCCCTCCTTGTTCCCCTCCAGGGCAGCTCCCCTGTACCCCTCCTTGTTCCCCTCCAGGGCAGCTCCCCTGGATCACTCCTTGTTCCCCTCCAGGGAAGCTCCCCTGTACCCCTAATTGTTCCCCTCCAGGGCAGCTCCCCTGGATCCCTCCTTGTTCCCCTCCAGGGAAGCTCCCCTGTACCCCTCCATGTTCCCCTCCAGGGAAGCTCCCCTGTACCCCTCCTTGTTCCCCTCCAGGGAAGCTCCCCTGTACCCCTCCTTGTTCCACTCCAGGGCAGCTCCCCTGTACCCCTCCTTGTTCCCCTCCAGGGAAGCTCCCCTGTACCCCTCCTTGTTCCCCTCCAGGGCAGCTCCCCTGGATCACTCCTTGTTCCCCTCCAGGGAAGCTCCCCTGTACCCCTCCTTGTTCCCCTCCAGGGCAGCTCCCCTGTACCCCTCCTTGTTCCCCTCCAGGGAAGCTCCCCTGTACCCCTCCTTGTTCCCCTCCAGGGAAGCTCCCCTGTACCCCTCCTTGTTCCCCTCCAGGGCAGCTCCCCTGGATCACTCCTTGTTCCCCTCCAGGGAAGCTCCCCTGTACCCCTCCTTGTTCCCCTCCAGGAAGCTCCCTGTACCCCTCCTTGTTCCCCTCCAGGGAAGCTCCCTGTACCCCCTCCTTGTTCCCCTCCAGGGAAGCTCCCTGTACCCCTCCTTGTTCCCCTCCAGGGAAGCTCCCTGTACCCCTCCTTGTTCCCCTCCAGGGCAGCTCCCCTGTACCCCTCCTTGTTCCCCTCCAGGGAAGCTCCCCTGGATCACTCCTTGTTCCCCTCCAGGGAAGCTCCCCAGTACCCCTCCTTGTTCCCCTCCAGGGCAGCTCCCCTGTACCCCTCCTTGTTCCCCTCCAGGGAAGCTCCCCTGTGCCCCTCCTTGTTCCCCTCCAGGGCAGCTCCCCTGGATCACTCCTTGTTCCCCTCCAGGGAAGCTCCCCTGTACCCCTCCTTGTTCCCCTCCAGGGAAGCTCCCCTGTACCCCTCCTTGTTCCCCTCCAGGGCAGCTCCCCTGTACCCCTCCTTGTTCCCCTCCAGGGAAGCTCCCCTGTACCCCTCCTTGTTCCCCTCCAGGGCAGCTCCCCTGTACCCCTCCTTGTTCCCCTCCAGGGCAGCTCCCCTGTACCCCTCCTTGTTCCCCACCAGGGCAGCTCCCCTGTACCCCTCCTTGTTCCCCTCCAGGGAAGCTCCCCTGGATCACTCCTTGTTCCCCTCCAGGGAAGCTCCCCTGGATCACTCCTTGTTCCCCTCCAGGGAAGCTCCCCTCGGTCACTCCTTGTTCCCCTCCAGGGAAGCTCCCCTGGATCACTCCTTCATCCCAGAACCAATGTAGCAACAACAAACAAAAAATCTTTGCGACCTGTAATGGAAACGGCATATATAGGATACATTTAGTACCTCTACAGGGGTGTATTTCATTATTGCGACAAAGGATAATGGAAACAGTGTTTTTCTAATTAATTATGATTTGCCAAATCATTTTGAAGGTATGCACATGATGTCATCACATAGGGTACTATGGGGTAAATAGCCCCCTCTAAGAGCAATGTCTAATTGTTGACACAAAAAAGCAACGTTTGGAAAAACATTGGTATGTGGAGGAAGATCAAGTTTAGGCAAATAAACTATATATTGAAATAAATTGCTACCGTTTACACTTTTTGAGTTATTTCATGAAATATTGAGAGCCGTTTTTCAGTTACCCAATGGGAGAGATGCCAATTGAAAAGCGCTCTCTTAAAAACGTAGATAGCTATCTAGTTATATGACATACAATGCTGTGTAAAATAGCTAAAAAGCTACCGCTTCCGTCAAGCCGTCTACGCATACAGTTTGACACATACGTTTGATCAATCCAACATATGCCTCCCCCCGAACGCACTGCAACTGCCTGTTCAAAGCAATGCTGCGAGGCAAATGCAGCGTTTCATTTATTCTGATGTACCAAAATGCAATGACGGTGTGATCGCAGTGTTAGTGGAGACTGTACTCACATTAAACATTGGCTAAATCAGAAATCACCTTCACATTTCTATCTCGGAATCTGTAATGCTTTAGCTTTACACATTTAGTACAGTCCCTTTAAAAAAAAAAAAATTGAGTAAATGTAATATATCAATATTGATTGACTTTAGGTTGTTATTGATTTATTCTAGGTTTGTTGTATTTTATAAGTACTCAGGTAGGATGTTTCCTCTGTAGCCATAGTGGAAGTGTCCCTTGCGGGTGTCTCAGTGTATTCTGGGACCAGGAAATGGGGGTGTCTCCCTTCGCTCTGCCGGGGACTTCCCAGCCTGTGTGGAGGAAGCCTACAAAGTGCACTCTTCATGTGAGGCAATACTTCTGAATGTGAACTCCAGAGACCTTGCTAGCTACAATGTATACTCCTCTGGAGACTCTGCTGCAATACACCCTTTACAGTAACAGGTTGAGCAAAAACTGGTTGAATCAACAGTGTTTCTACATCATTAAAAAAATAATCTGTGATGACATTGAATCAATGTGGAAAACTGATTGCCTTTGCAGAAAATCATCAATGTAAGGGATTTTTTGTCGTTTTTTCACCTAACTTTTATCCTAAATCCAATGGCATGACGAAGTGTTTTTTTGATTTCATCATTATTCACGTTAGTTGACAAATCAAAACTAGACGTTGAACTGACATCTGTGCCCAGTGGGAAGTGATATGACCCCGCACTCACATGGTCTAGCTATTACACTGACCTATCTATCATTAGCTAAGTACTGTGCTTGACTGGGATTGAAATAGATGCCAGTACTTATTTTGGGAGGGAGCTCTCACGAGAGGTCGCCGTCTCATAAGGACGGTTCAGTGAATCACTTGAGACCCCTCTGTCGCTCTCTTTGCCTTGCCAGACTCCCTGTAGCCCGGCCAACAATGACCCCGGCCTGTGTTCACTTCCATTTTTCCCAAAATCTTTTTTAATTGTATTTGTCTACATCACTTCACAATGTTGATCATGGTGAATATAATGTATGACACCATTCACACCGCGGCTCCATTATGAGTTCATGAGATGGTAAAGATAGGCCTTGGTGTAATGTATCATATTAGCTACACTACATGACCAAAAGTATGTGGACACCTGCTTGTCGAAAATCTCATTCCTAAATAATGTGCATTAATATGGAGTTGGTCCCCCCTTTTCTGCTATAACAGCCTCCCCTCTTTTGGGAAGACTTTGCACTAGATGCTGGAACATTGCTGCAGGCTTTCATTCAGCCACAAGATTATTAGTGAGGTCGGGCACTGATGTTGGGCGTTTAGGTCTGGCTCACAGTCGCCGTTCCAATTAATCCCAAAGATGTTCGATAGGGTTGAAGTCAGTGTTCTGCGCAGGCCATTCAAGTTCTTCCACACCGATCTCGACAAACCATTTCTGTATGGACCTGTCTTTGTACATGAGGGCATTGCTGAAAGAGAAAAGGGCCTTCCCCAAACTGTTGCCACAAAGTTGGAAGGATGGAATAGTCTAGAATGACATTGTATACTGCAGCGTTATGATTTCCCTTCACTGGAACTAAGCCCGAACCATGAAAAACAGCCCCAGACCATTATTCCTCCTCCACCAAACTTTACAGTTGCCACTATGCATTGCGGCACTTAGCATTCTCGCTTCGCGCTTCAGCACTCACCTGTCCTGTTCTGTGAGCTTGTGTGGCCTACCACTTCGTGGCACAGTTGCTGTTGCTCCTAGACGTTTCCACTTCACAATAACAGCACTTACCGTTGAGCGGGGCAGCTCTAGCAGGGCAGAATTTTGAACAATTGACTTGTTGGAATGGTGGCATCCTACAATGGTGCCACGTTAAAAGTCACTGAGCTCTTCAGTAAAACCATTCTGCTGCCAGAGTTTGTCTATGGAGATTGCATGGCTGTCTGCTCGATTTTATACACCTACCTGAAATAGCCAAATCCACTAATTTGAAGGGGTGTCCATATACTTTTGTATATACACAGTGTAGTGTATATCGATATACTACATGTATGATGTATTGTTGTTTGATAGGCTACATTGCTGTTTCAAGAAGTGGAACTTTGAGAAGTTGACATTTGGTAGACCACATTCAGGACCTGTCCGTGGTGCTGAAACGAATCAAACAAATGGCATCCAAATCAACGGTATAATCGGTATAGTAATTTTAATCTGTGCTTTACATGATTAAGTAACAATATGGCACCAACTTAACAATATTCATACATTACATAGGCTATTAGATAAATATGAGGGAAAGCCACAAGCCACGTTGTGGAAACAGCATGCTCTTCTGTGGTGTCAGAAGTCATTTAAAGTTCAAAAGAGTAAATCCAACTTCGACCTCTTCACAATATGTTACAAATTTGCAAAATGTATATGTTATGAATTCCAATTTGTTGTTGCTAACTTCAGCTAGGGGTTAGAGTTTCTTCTTCCTCTGAGCCAAAATCATAATGTAATAGTCTTGATGCCGGAAGAATGAAAATATATTTACATTTTGAAATCATAGGCTTATAGACAAGTAATATTGCCCCATCCAAAAGTCAGTCATTATACCTTATGTTAAACATGCAACAAAAACATCATTATGCAACGTGGTCTCAAAGCCTTTTGTATTATTCTGAGACACTCCATTTAGTATGACATGTTACGTTTCATATGGTATGCATTCATTTGTGGATGTCCATCATCCATTTCGTATCATATGTTACGAATTTGCAAAATGTAAAATATGTCACAAATTTGCAAAAGGTATGAAATGTTACTAATTCCAAGCTGTTGTGGCTAATGTTAGCTAGGGATGGCTAGGTGGCAAATGCTAACATTAGCTAAATGGATAACGTTTTCAATATGTTATGAATTGCAATTTGTACCATATGTTGTGAATTTGCAAAACGTACAATATGTTACAAATTTGCAAAGTGTATGATATGTTATGAATTCCAATTTGTTGTCGCTAACTTTAGCTAGGGGTTAGAGTTGGTGTTAAGGATAGGGTTAGGAGTTAGGTTAAAGGGTTAAGGTTGGGGTTAGGGAAAGGAATAGCTAAAAGGGTTAAGGTTAGGATTAGGGGAAGGGTAAACTAACAAGCTAAGTAGTTGCAAAGTAGGTCAAAAGTAGTAAGTAGATTTACTCTTACTATGTTATGTCTAGTCTATGAGCCCAGTCTGCATTATATGTAAATGTAGGCCTACCTAATGTTCACATTTGGCACGGGTTCAGACATGCGTGAGTAAAAGGCCATGGCTCGGAAAGGATAGCTGTGGTAGAACTCATTCCTGCTGAACCTCGGTGGCAAGATGGCAGAGGGCACTGTCCCGATCCGGGGACATTCAATACATGAGGTCATAAATGTTGCAACAGACCCCTGTGCTCTTCCAAACCGTTGTGGTAAATTGAGGGTGGATTTGGGTGAGTGCGTGTCATCAGGTTGGGAGTTCCGTCCGAAGCGCAGTGGGAGGTTGGCGTGAAGGTGTAAAGGTTTGACCGGTGGCGGGGAGAGTCGGACCATGGTAGGTGCTGAGCTAACTTTTCCGCTGGTTGGTGCTACGTTGATTTTGAAATCATCCACCTCGAGACTCCGTAGTATTTCATTGTTCGTCTGAAAAGCAAAACGCAGAAAAACACATGAAATATTTCACCCCCTTAATTTTTTTTATGTGTGAATAAAATGTAGAAAGAATTAGAAAATATATATATTTTACACGTGGCCATTAAGGCCAGATTGTGTTTTAATTCATGGTGTGCATCATTGTCAGACTGATAGCCTATCAGAACAGGATAGAGCACACAAGAAAAACATAGGCTAGCATTTTCTGTCCATTATAAAGAATTCATTTAAATTAGTAGAACATTTAAGATGTTCATACGAAGGATCATTTAGCTATTTCATTTAGAATTTTAGGGCCCCAATAAGTATCACCCAAACATATTTTTTAAGTATTTGATGAAACATTGAATTGGATCTTTCCACTATTAGCCCATAGAAATGCATTGAATGATAGGTTCATACATGGTTAAACAGATGGTCAAAAGGGAGTATGTTTTGAAGTGTCTGTCCAATATCTGAGAGATACAATACAAGAAAGATCAGATTTAAAAAAATTAATTGACCCATATTTAACCCCTTTTTTTGGCACTAAATTTCAGTATACTATATGTCTCCTGGTCTGACAAACATCGCTGCAGCTGTGCCACCTTCCACTGCAGATGCGAAAGGAAGACATAGGTGGATGCATTGGATTGAAACGCAGTCCATGCAAACAGATATCTCTACCTTTAACGGACTGATTTAGAATGTTTGTTTTGTTATGCTAATTATTAGATCTCCACGGGGGTGACTCTAGGGGGTTAAGCCTACGTTTTCCTGTTTTCTCTGCTTTTATTACTTACTTTATGCTTCTTGTAAGTGCTCATTCAGCACTATGAGCTGCAATTATTTACCTTTTTTTTAAATGAAATTTACTATGAAAATAATAATTATTTAAGATGCACTATGCAGAAATCGCTCTGCCATTTCCTGGTTGCTAAAACTAGTAGTTTGCCTAAGTTTGCCTAAGTTCAGTTTATGTGACAAAACAAGCAGGTATAGTGTAGAGAATCATTATACCATCTAAACCGCTGTGAAATATATTTCCCATAACCAAACATGTTGTATTTTCAGCTGTTTGAAGCTGGTGTACAAAACAAAGTAAAAGACGCAAAAACAAAACTTAAGAAGGGAAGCATAGAAATAGTGCATATAGAACATATCCACAGCTTCTTAGACTTGCTTTCACTATAATATTTCTATGTGAATTTGGTCTGGTTGCTAAAAAGTTATTGTCACTTTAAATAGCAATAATATAGGCTGTCAAATAGCCATCTCTTAGTAGGCCTACTTTATTATCTAATTGACATAAAGATGTATTTCGCTACATTTTGCCTATTTTTTTCAAGATCCCTATAGCCAACACTGCTACTTTAGAGGTCATTTTGGGTGTAGGTTTATGCTTACCTGAGGATGCTGTCGCTGTCTGGTGGTGTGTCTGTTGTTGTCGTCGGTCATGGACATTCTGTACACCCCAGAGTCAGAGGCCATCACCCCTTGGAACTCCACACATCCCAAAATAACCAAGGTGAATATCACCATCATCATAGTCGCAGTGGCAGGAAGCATCTTGTCTCTGTGGAACACTGAGTACAACACTTATAGCCTCTCTCCTTGACCGTCACCTGCTCTTAAAGGGTGCACACACACACACACACACACACACACAGCCTTCACCAACCAGAATCATGAATGAACGTATTGCCCACCCCGGAACGTCCTCATTTGGCCCACATACAAAACATATTACATACACACAAATTCCCAATTCGCCACAGAACCATACATGAGAGCAAATGCTCATTAAGCCCTCACACATTAGACACACATACAATTACAGAACCGGAATGAACCAGTCATTGAACAGTGTCCCATCTGACATGTGTATAAACACACACTAAAATGCATGAGAAGAGTATTTGTGACAGGTGAGCATTCACTTACTAATTAGTAGAGCTTCTTTGTGGTCATGGTAACAGAGAGCCTTGCAAGGAACATTGGAGGAAACGTCCTCTTCTGAACTCGTCATTTCCTGTGTGTAATGTTTGGAACCATATCATTAGGAATTAGAACGCTAACAATTGAACAGGATCTCTATTGCCTCTGAAACTAAGCAGGGTTGGTCCTGGTTGTTATCTGGATGGGAGACCAGATGCTGCTGGAAGTGGTGTTGGAGGGCCAGTAAAAAAAGATATCCCAACGCCCCAAGGCAGTGATTGGGGACACTGCCCTGTGTAGGGTGCCGTCCTTCGGATAGGACGTTAAATGGATGTCCTGACTCTCCGTGGTCACTAAAGATCCCATGGCACTTATCGTAACAGTAGGGGTGTCAACCTCGGCATTCTGGTAAAATTCCCAATCTGACCCTCATTCCATTATGGCCACCTAATCAACCCCAGCTTCCAATTGGCTCATTTCATCCACCCTCCTCTCCCCTGTAACTATTCCCCAGGTCATTTCTGGAAATGAGAATGTGTTCTCAGTTAACTTAACTGGTAAAATAAAGGTAAAATAAATTCATAAAATGAATATGGTTGGAACTAGAGAAGAGTGTTGGGCATTCAGATGTCTGGATTCTGTAATCAGCACTTGATTACTATAGACTGGATCAGTAGTTTCGATGCAGTATCTTGCATACCATTACATTTGTCAGAATGCATCTGGAATGCATTTCAAGGCAGATCGTTGGTTGTGAAAATGGTGGCAGGTAGCCTAGCTGGTTATGTAACCGAAAGGTCGCAGGTATGAATCCCCGAGCAGGCTAGGTGAAAAATCTGGCGATATGCCCTTGAGCAAGGCACTTAACCTTAATTGATCCTGTATGTCGCTCTGGATGAGATCATCTGCCAAACGATGGAAATGTAAGATGACCTGATTGTATATTGCCGTGGTTGTGTAAGGTCCTTCACATGGTGTGATACAGTCAGTGAATACCTCAGTCATCCAATCACAGAGACATTCTAAGAACCGGTGAGTTTCTTTCTTTGTTCTGTGTAAGCTGTACATGAGCATTTGTGACTTCTTATTGTTCAGTTAACTCAAGGTTATGTTTGACCCTTGGGTCACTCATGATGACAGGGGAGGAAATTTGCATCTCATTTCAGTTTTTATTTTATTTTTGGGGAAAAAAAGTCAAACTTACTGTATATTTCAGTTATTAGTTGATAGAGACAAGAATGTGACTTGTTAATAGTCGGGAAAAGCAGGCGACAATTATCAACACTATGCTTCTAATTAATGCCTGTCTATAGCATTCTTTCCCTGTGTATTGTGGTGCTATAGAGGGCTCATCTAAAAATATATACCAGTGGTGGGCCGTCAGGCAAGGCCTTCTCTGCTGGCCTAAACATCATCAGAATATAATTTTTTTATATATATATTTTCCCACAAATATGTATTAAATTATTCCCCAGAGTAAGAGTTACACTCCTCATTTCATAGCTTTCCTCTTGGTTGCACTGCTTCCAGCCCCAGGTTGAGATTTGGAGGGCTGGTCTTTATGTTAGATCTTTTATCCAATCATATCCAGCCATCATGTGTTGCCAGGGGTCTAAAATCTGCCCTCAGGCCTTCAGAATCAACAGTGCGGGCGCTTATAGCTTAAAGTGAATGGAAATTCAAATTTAGTGTCAACCAATCAGCTTTAGAGTTGGCTATTG